>NC_044056.1:2086109-2156109 GCF_902167405.1 Gadus morhua | reverse complement strand
CGATGCCTACAGGTAACGCCCACCGGCCCACCAGCAGCCCTCTCTCAACACACACACCCTGCCCCCAGTCGTGAGAAATCACATGTTTTACACGGATACCTATAAAGGCAACGTATACCGCTATACTGGGTCATTCAGATCCAACACACACACACACACACACACACACACACACACACACACACACACACACACACACACACACACACACACACACACACACACACACACACACACACACACACACACACACACACACACACACACGTGTGTGTGTGTGTGTGTGTGTGTGTGTGTTTTCCTGGAGAATATTAAATCAACAGGAAAAGTATCACACAACACCCTCCAGCTTCTATGTGTGCGACTGCCTTTTTTAATACTTTTTTGAACTGCTGCTAAAAAGTCGTCCCCCCGTCGTGGTCTCGTCCCAGGTTTGTGAAGGACAGGCGGCCCTCCATATCCCCCAACTTCAACTTCCTGGGCCAGCTGCTGGAGTTCGAGAAGGGCCTGCGGCTGCTGCAGGCCCTGGGCTCCGGGGCCGACGCCCGGGGCTCGGAGCGCCGGGGCCCTCCGCCGCCGCCGGCCGAGGTCAACGGCTGGGCGGGGGACGGCGGGGAGCTGGCCTTCTCGGCGGAGCCCAAGCTGCCCTCGCCCACCTCCCTGCAGCACGGCTTCAACGGCCTGCACCTCTCGGCCGAGAAGATCCTGGACACCAACCGGCTGAAGCGCTCCTTCTCCCTGGACATCAAGTCGGTGTACGCCCCCAGCGGCCCCCACAACCAGCGGCTGGTGCCCGCGCACTCGGAGGACGTCCCCAAGCTGTGCAAGCTGGACAGCCCCGGGACGGGCTCCTCCGCCGGCGTCTGTCCGCAGTTCTCGCCCGTCGTCCCGGACAGCCCCGGGTACCTGGAGTCGCCCTTCCCGTCCCCGGCCTGCGGGGGCAGCATCGGCGGCCTGGGCTCCGGCGCGGCGGAGGGGGGGCCGGCGCGGTCGGCGGGCTCCTCGGCGGCGTCCCGACCCCGGAGGAAAGCCAAGCACAGCAGCTCGGGCAGCAGCACCAACACCTCCCCGGTCCACTCCCACCCCCCCGCCCGGAGCCCCGCCCTGGACGACCCCCTCAAGGGCTCCCTGCTGCTGCCGCTGCCCGGGCCCCCCAGCGCCGCGGCGGGGGCCATGTGGACCAAGCACCGCGACACCGTCCAGGCAACCACGCCCGTCACGCCCACTGCAGACGCACCCTGGGCCTTCGGAGCGGAGGAGGGCGGCCAGGGCGGGATGGAGCTGGGAGGAGGAGGAGGAGGAGGGGGGGGAGGAGGAGGGGGAGGGGGAGGAGGAGGAGGGGGAGGAGGGGGAGGAGGAGGAGGAGGGGGGAGGAGGGGGAGGGGGAGCGGGGCAGGAGAACGGCAGAGAGCCGTCTTCCGCGCCGTCGTCCTCGGTGAAGTTCGGCAGCAGCTCGGCCTACGTGGCCTTCGGCTGCAGCGAGGGCGGGATCCGCCTGCGGGACAAATCGCCGCCGCAGCGGGAGCGCCGCGGCCCGGCGGCGGCGGCGGCGGCGGCCGTGTCCAACGGCACGTCGGCGTCCGGCTGCAGCGGCCCGACGGCGGAGAAGCAGTTCAAGCGGCGCAGCTGCCAGATGGAGTTCGAGGACGGGCGCATCTCCGACACGCGGTCCCGGGAAGAGCTGGGGAAGATCGGGAAGCAGTCGAGCTTCTCCGGGAGCATGGAGATCATCGAGGTGTCCTGACAGAGAGCGGGCCCAGAGGGCAGAGGTCGCCCTCGCAGAAAAGCTTGGAGATGGTTAGAAGAGGAGTAGGGAGGGGAGGACGAACACAGGGGGCGAGGGGGGCGAGGGGGGGGGTTCAGAGGAGTTCCTCCGCTCAGAGACGGTGTACAGTTAGTGTAGGGTAGGGCTAGCTCACCCTAACCCTAACTCTAACCCTAGGTGTACAGGACTCCAGCAGGGGGGGAAGACGCGCAAAGAGCCGTGGGTGAATCATCAACGACAGCCTGCCAGCCAAACGGCCGCTGGCGTCTGCTTTCATTGACACGCAGACAGACAGACAGACTGTGATACCCCCACTGGAGACCACCCCACAACGGTGGTCTACGGTCAGACGTATTGTGCTTAAACGATGATGAACAGCTTCCAATATGAGCCCCTTTGTTTCTTTCCTACAGCTTCTCCTCAAAGCCCCCCCCCCCCCCCCCCATAAGCATGACTGTGCTAGCCTGCTACACATGCTTCTGAACACTGTCCACGTCCAGGAACATTAAACAAGGACGCCGGTGGAGCCCTGTTTGTAACACCACTGCACAAAAAACGGACAAACAATCCTCCCTTCTGGTCCTCGGTGTAGCCGACGCGAGGCGGGACTGGACCAAAACACACGAATGAAGGATCGCTGGTGTTCTCAGAGCTGTCAGCGAACGGACCCTCCGGTGAGGTTGCACCCCTTTCCATTTAAAGCACAGCCTGTTTCAGTTTTATTTTGAACGGACGACATGACTTCTCGGATCATGTCTGAATTTTAGTGCGGTTCGGACTGTAAGATGTATTGCCATTTTTGCAGGGGGGGGGGGGGGGGGGGGGGGGCTTAGGTTTAATGACTCTTCAGCATCGTGAAGTTGTGTATGCGCATGTATCGCTCCATGAATCCTATGTACACGCCCCACCCCCCCCCCCCCCCCCCCCCCCCCCCCCTTCCTTCTACTTCTCTGCTCCAGATCACAAGTGAGCATGCTCCTGAATCTGACTACAGACCGACAAATAATATATATAAATATACAAAATGAACCTATAGCGACTTTAAAGGACTTTTTTCACTTATGGTTTTAATTTATTGTATCTGTTCATTCTGGCAATGAGAATAATATAATGTTTTGTGGACTTTTTCTTCTTTTTGATGATTTATTGTTGTTATCGTTGTTGATGTTAGTATTATTTGCTGTATTGTATTTATGATCACACACTAAAACCACACACACGCATTATAACAAACCCTTTCATGAATCCAGACGAGTTAATGTCTGCGTTACCGCCATTGGAAAAGACACTCATTGCTCTTGGGTCCGTCATGGCTAAGAAAAAACGATGTTCAACTCCCGACATGCGACCTGGTCCATCCTTCCACTGTTTGCACCCGCTCAGCACCGCACAGCGTCACAGGTCCGTCGTGCGTGGCTCTACGTGTGCATCGCCCTCGGGTGCTCCTGCAGTAAGCCACACCAGAGCACCCCGTGGGTCCATCAGCTCAGCTCTTTGTTTCACTCACCATCCAAAGCTTTGGTTTCTTTTGAAACACACACACATACGGTCACACAGACACAGACAGAGACAGACACACACTCACACACACAGCAAAATGGAAACTATTTCCTTCCTTCTTTTTTTATGAAGGGAACATGTGTATCCCAAGTTGGTAGTAAGGCACTCTCCTGGTGTGAGATGTTATTTATTTATAATGTATAATGTATGTCTTTTCCCCCTCACTATCCCCTACTGATGAACTATACCCTTCGATCTCTACCCGTGGACTCCTGTAGTCTGCAGACTGCACATCAATATCCTGTGTTTTGTTGACCCATGACCCCCCACATCCCCATAAGGCTGAAGGTTCAAGCAGCCTCTCCTGTCAGTGCTTAGTATATTTTGAAGATGTTATGATTATTTAAGACATGTAATAAAACGATGCAGGCTGTCCCAATTGCTAAAATTGTTGGTATTGATGTTTTTATTATTATTATGATTATTATATTATTATTACTATGTTGTGTAAATAGCAATGTATCTAAGGACATGATAATGAATTTAGGTGACTTTTTAAAAAGAAAATCCTTAAACCTTAGGCTGCTTGACGCGAAATACCTCAGGATCTCAAGAAAGGCTTTTTCCTCCCCTGTACATGTTTTGTGAAAATGCGAGAAAATACAGACATGACAAAAGATGACCACCCCTATGCTTCTTCTTCTTATTCTCTCTCTTTCGTCTTCTTAATCTTCTTCTTCTTCTGTGGTGTATTTGCGTTGGGGTTTTTCTTGTCTGGGGGTTCCTGAGCTTGTATGAGCTCTGCCATTCTTCAACTCTTTTAAATGAACACATTCGCTCTCAAGCAATCTACACACGTCTGCTGCAACCTTATTGATTCTTTATCATTTAATGAGAAAGAGTTATAGATTTCCATCTGATCAGAAAGCACAGCCTTTGCACAGAATTAAATGTAACATTTGGACACCACTGACTGCAGTCGTGTTGCTATAAACATAGTCCGGCTATCATGGTTGGATCGGAACAAAGGGTACTATAGGGACACATATTTGGGCTGGATAGTGACACTTCTAACAATGATAACAAGCATTAGAGACGACATGAGTTAATATCAATAGTTATAAATGTTATACATTGTATTTCCGGCTAGATGTTGTCACCATGATGCAAACTAGCTTACGTACTTGCAACCGGGACAATTGTCTCTTTGTGTATCTGCTGGGATTATTACAACAACCTCTTAATGTCCCACGGGAACGGCAGATCTTTGGGTCGGAGGTTCACCGAGGCAAACGATGCAGGTGTGAGAGAGGAGGGGGTGTTTATGTGAACATCGTTGGTTGTGTGGTTAGTGAGTATCAGTCTGATCTGGGAAAAGGACAGGAAGGATCTATTGCACTGCCACAAAGGAATGCTTCCTTGTTCGTCTTTGTTGCCTTGTTTTGATTGGGAGAGAGAGAGCGAGAGAAGGCAGAGAGAGAGAGAGAGAGAGAGAGAGAGAGAGAGAGAGAGAGAGAGAGAGAGAGAGAGAGAGAGAGAGAGAGAGAGAGAGAGAGAGAGAGAGAGAGAGAGAGAGAGAGAGAGAGAGAGAGAGAGAGAGAGAGAGAGAGAGAGAGAGGGAGAGGGGAACGTTATGGGCGTGCTGTTTGCCCGGTGATGTGATGTGTTTGAACAGTGCTTATCTTCAAGGGACGAGAGTGAGATGAGGTGGGAGTTTGTGTGCATGCGTGCGTGCGTGAGTGTGCTCAGTGTGTGCTCAGTGTGTACCTCTATCCCATTGACGCAGAGCTCAGGTGACACACCAGTGCTCCATTGTGTGGGGGAAAGTCAAGTCACTCCTGCAAGCGAGAGAAGTGAAGAGCAGGGAGAGAACCAGGGCCATCCCGGCCTAGTGGCTCTCTGGCTGCACGGCCAGACGGGGTTTCATGACGTCAACGAGGAAGTTCACCTTGTTTAATGAATCCAACTCTGTCCTCCATTTTATAAACAATGCACGTCTGCGGTGCAAACAGGGCACCGCGCGGAGAACACGCTACCCCTCCCTCTATGATGCGCTCTGGGGGCTGTACGAGAGGACATGGGAGCACTCTGTGTGCACGCACACGCACACGCACACACACGCAGTTACAGACACACTGTGAACCAGAGCGCCTTGGGCCTTTTGGGTTTGTTGTGCTGCACACAGGCGTTCTTAATGATCGTTTCAAAATACAAGGAGACGGCCGAGGTAATGGCATGGCCCATATAACCAGCTGAGCTCCAATACTGTGTGTGTGCGTGCGTGCGTGCGTGCGTGTGTGCGTGTGCGTGCGTGTGTGCGTGTGCGCGCGTGTGTGTGTGTGTGTGTGTGTGCGTGCGCGAGTGTGTGTGAGCATGTGCGAGTGGGAAGCCTGAAGTGATGTTTAATGGCCACCGAGGGAATTCCACGCTGGTAATGGAATATAGAACGGCCACCTCTGCTTCCATTCTCTCTGCCGACAAAACCACAGTATTTTTATCCATGGATCAAGGGGGATAATCCCTGCTAAAGATGTGTGCGTGTGTGTGTGTGTGTGTGTGTGTGTGTGTGTGTGTGTGTGTGTGTGTGTGTGTGTGTGTGTGTGTGTGTGTGTGTGTGTGTGTGCGTGTGTGTGTGTGTGTGTGTGTGTGTATGCAGTCTTCCAAGGTGCCCTCGGTACGTTTCATCGTGGTTTGTGTGGGAGTGTACAGTAGGTCATGTGACCAGCTACCTGGCCGTCCTCTGTGTGCTGCAGTGCGCTGCTGGTCTCCTGTGTGGGTGTTGTGTTACCGGCGTCCTGCTCAGGCCGCGCTGATCCCATTCATTGTTCTGCTGCCTCCGATGCTAACCTCATCGTTTCATCGATACCTTGGCAAAGCCCGACCCCTGCAGTATTCATGCTCTGTTTTTTATGACTATGGGGGGGGGGGAATCTCCACTCATTTAGTCTATCCTGGAATCTCCACTCATTTTGTGTATGCGTTAATGTGCAATGTAACTACTGGTATAATGATAGCAATTCAAATACGGTTATTTCACCAGCTCAAAGCACAATGCACAATCAGTTCAAAACCACAACAAAATACAAAAAGGACAAAGGAAACTCAGTAGTCATTAAAACTAAGTAAAAACAAAGAGAGGCAGTCAAGGCAGGGAACAGACGACGGGCCAGACAGAAGAACAGAGCTGGTTGGATGCAGGAGTCAAGGGGGTCAGTGATGAAGGGGAGACTCTAACACCCAAGGGTGACTTTAAGATGTAGTAGCCTACTATCAAACAAGTCTACGCTACCTGTGTGTGTGTGTGTGTGTGTGTGTGTGTGTGTGTGTGTGTGTGTGTGTGTGTGTGTGTGTGTGTGTGTGTGTGTGTGTGTGTGTGTGTGTTTCTGGGGGGGCTTTTCCGTAATGTCCTGTGCATATTTCATTTAAATGTGCATCTTTTCAACAGATGAGCACCGTTGTGTTAATGTGTGCGTGTGTGTGTGTGTGTGTGTGTGTGTGTGTGTGTGTGTGTGTGTGTGCGTGCGTGCGTGCGCGTGTGTGCGTGTGTGTGTGTGTGGTTGATGGCTACCAGACGGAGCCCTGCTGAGAGCCTGCCTGGCGCCTGATCTCAGTCCTATATGGAAACTGTTAGAAGACTTACGTCAGCATAGCACTTTCCACTCACACACTCACACTTACTCAGACACTCACACGCACGCGCACACACACACACACACACACACACACACACACACACACACACACAAGCACACACACTTACTCAGACACAGACACACACACACACGCTCACATAAACACCCCCACATTTTCACACAAACATAATACACATGTCCGAAGAGATGAAACAAACTCTCTCTAGTCCCATTTTCCCCACTCTTGGTTTGTTTTCTTCCACTGACGCTCTGAGCTCCCTGGTCATGGGAGGCGTGCTGCCTGGACAGGACGTCAGCCCAGCGATATGTGCTTTTCCGAGCACCACAGAGAGTGACCTGCATTCCAGCATTTCTTACCCACTTATTTTCTCCCATGAAGCACTCCTGTCCTTATATAACCCTGGGTTTCTTGGCTTACTCTCTCGACCGCTCAAGGATTTCTGTCTTTCTCACTCCTTTTTCCTTCTTTCTCTCTCTATCTCTCTCATTCTCTTTCGTTCCATAATTTATTTTCTCGTATCTTTCGTTCTCTCTCTCCAGCTAATTCTCTAACTAGTTCTCTCTCTCTCTCTCTCTCTCTCTCTCTCTCTCTCTCTCTCTCTCTCTCTCTCTCTCTCTCTCTCTCCCTCTCTCTCTCTCCCTCGCTCTCTCTCTCTCTCTCTCTCTCTCTCTCTCTCTCTCTCTCTCTCTCTCTCTCTCTCTCTCTCTCCTTCGCCCCTCTCCATCTCTCACACTCAGAGCCAGTGAGGGGTTTTGTGGCTAGGCTGACCCTGCAGATGTGGTGTGTGCCTGCTGACTCGCGCCAGGCCAGCAATAGAATCTGGACAGCCTTGTGTGTTCCAATGTTCCCTCCCTGTTCTTAACCACATGTCAAGCCCTCCCCTGTTCCAACTCCATAAATGAATGACGTGAGTTGGCTTCCATTCTTAGACATTTCAATCATGACTGGCCATTTGCTTTTCTGCTGTAGACCAGTTTCAACAACAAATCAACAACAAATCAATATCAAACCAGTTCAAGGTTTGCTGCTATCGACCTGAATGAACCTTTTTTATTTTTTCAATCAATTGCCTAGGTCCAATAGAGCTGTACAGCTTGTTGTTTAACAGAGGTCATGGTTTGGTTATCAGGGCATGACAATACAATCCATCATGGGAATTATCACCAGAGAAATCGGTATAAGCAGTGGGCCTCATGTGATTGTATTAAATCATGCAAATAGGTCGTTCAAAGCCATTTTCATCACTTTGAAATCTGATTGGAACAGGTCAAATCAAAATTCTACTTGTCTAAATGTATTTTTAATTTACCTATTGAGAAATGGCTGTAAATGTATGATGCAATGAACTACAGGGCCCTCCTAACTACTACTAAGTATCAAACTAACTACTTACCAAGACCTAGCTACCTACGAGGACCTATCTACCAAACTACCAAAACCAAACCACAAGTTCTAACAACCACACAAACGACCTACCTGGCTACCAAACATATATCAACATTTTTAATAATAAGCAATAACATGCTGTCGTATAGAATAACAGGCTGTCATATAGAATATTAAGATTGAATGAAGCTGATTGAATCCTGTTTCAGCCGACCAATAAGGCTTCAGCGTATTCACAGAGGCCAATTATGATTACTACGGATGGTAATGAAACCTAGTGGTGCCCCCCTCTGTCGGCTCTTAGTATAACACCACCGATACGACGCGTCCCTTGTCAAGGCAAGGTGAAAGTCAATCGATTGTTTTGTTCAGCAAGTTAGAGGAGGTAAAGATTGAATGAACATCCGACCTCAGAGCGTCCAATTTCATTAGTCATCAGAGGAAGAATGAAAAGAGCCAATGAGGGAGAGTCAGGGAGAGAGAGGGATGTGCTGTCTCTGGTCTACCACTGTGTACATGTGGTTCTATATAAGTGTGTGTGTGTGTGTGTGTGTGTGTGTGTGTGTGTGTGTGTGTGTGTGTGTGTGTGTGTGTGTGTGTGTGTGTGTGTGTGTGTGTGTGTGTGTGTGTGTGCTTGTGTGTGTGTGTGTGTGTGTGTGTGTGTGTGTGTGTGTGTGTGTGTGTGTGTGTGTGTGTGTGTGTGTGTGTGTGTGCTTGTGTGTGTGTGTGTGTGTGTGTGTGTGTGTGTGTGTGCGAGTGTGTTTGTGTGTGTATGAATGGTTTAAAGTGCTGACCATAGCTGCTACAGATGCTGACATGTGTCTGCCTCTAATGGAACTCTCTCTTTCTCTCTCTCTCTCTCTGCCTCTCTCTCTCTCTCTTCTCTCTCTCTCTCTCTCTCTCTCTCTCACTCTCTCTCTCCCTCTCTCTCTCTCTCTCTCTCTCTCTCTCTCTCTCTCTCTCTCTCTCTCTCTCTCTCTCTCTCTCTCTCTCTCTCTCTCTCTCTCTCTCTCGCTCTCTCTCTCTCTCTCTCTCTTCATCAGCATCATCAGCACTCCCATGTCCTGAACCCGTCAGTGGATTCACACTCACCCAGGTGCTCGTCCTCTCTCCCCTTTGGTCAGCAGCATATAGATCAACATCCCATGATGCCTTCATACTTCACCCCACCACAGACACTACCTCACCTGTGCAACCGATGAAACACAAGACCACATGGGAAGGGTCATCTGGTTACTAGCCTATTTAAACTCGCTGGCTAAATCCATAAAACCACTTGAGAAAATGTCAAACTCAATATCTGTCTGTGTGTAGTAGGTTACTACAGTTTTAACCTTTTAAGCGTGTAACTCAAACTCCTCTTCTCCATGTAGGCTTAAAGCATACGGATGATTTAGTACAAAAATCCTGCTTATCGACTATGTTGGTCTACTGTGTAAGTAACAAAGTTCTGTTGGGCTGTGTGTTCCTCTGATATATAGTCTGATATATATTTTGATACAAACCTATGTGTTTCTCCATGCAAGAGGATCACCTCTCTGTGACATTTGAGAGGTTTCCTGTTTTGCTTGATAAAATCAATGTTTTATTTGTTTTTGACTTAGTATTAAGAAGACCCAGGTCATGAAGAAGATGCATCTGTCTCCAGGAGGCTCATAGGCTCAGGACAACAGGGGGATCAGAGCCTGATAAAATCATAAGGCCCAAAACAATTCAGAGACATTCCCAAACGTTTTACCTTGCCAAGTAAGCATTGTGTGGTACAGAAATACAACCATAAGAAAACAAAAAGACAGCATATACAGCATATAAAACAATTATTATAATAATAAATAAATAATAAAAATACATACATACATAAACAAAATAAACGCAATAAAAATATAAAATACGTAAAAGTGTCTCTTGATGATGGTCTAATCTGGACACGCTGAGCAATCTGCTGCTTCTGCCTGTCAGCTCCTCTTCTCTGTTATCCCCCCCCCCCCCCCCCCCCCCCCCCATCATGACCTCTGGGTGGGGCAGAGGGCTATTTCTGAGGAACTGCCGTCATCTGCAAATGAGTTCACGTCTGATTTTTTGGTTGAATCTCAGCGGCAGTCTGGAACTGCCCCCCCATTGTTCTTCTTTGATTGCGCTGCTGCTGGAAATAAAGCATGATGTCGTTGATGCCTTTAAAGAATTATCATTAGTAATGGTGGGAAATGTCTCTCACCGCAAACACACACACATTAAGGGTGAGTTAAGTGTTGGAGCCAGGTCTGTAGCAATAAGTGATGTGACTAAAACTGACTCACATCAAGACAGCAGCCTGGAGCCACTGATGACATAAGCGCATACACACACACACACACACACACACACACACACACACACACACACACACACACACACACACACACACACACACACACACACACACACACACACACACACACACACACACACATACACACACACAACTGCAGAATCGACACAGACACAGAGCCAGACTTGCGGGCGTCGACGACTTGAAATTAAGTCATATTTGTGATCCTCTTTATTATGTGGTCATTGCCGAGAAAAAAAAGTCCAAGCACCCAGCAGGAGATTATGAGATCATGTCAGACGGTTGATCGACCAAATGATACCCACAGCAGAGGAACTGTATGTGAACTGGCATCATGGGTCCTAAGGGGTATCATACGATCTATTGTGTACAGGGATACGAAACAGCTGTATTAAGCATCAACAGCTTTCTGCATACTGTAAACAACAACAACGACAAACAACAACAACAACAACAAAAGCCTTTAGAACCAGTGCCCCCCCCTGACAGACATTCACCACACAGCCCAAGGTTAAAATGGAGTCACCGAAATTGAATGTTTCGTTAAAAGAATAAGAGCTCCGTCATTTAAAAACTAAACTTTTGACAAAACAAACTACCGTGGACCTTATAGATAAAGGGAGCTTGGCGATAGACAAAGAAGGTGAATTACGGTAAACGCTCATTCAGTGAGACATTGTCAAGCAGACGCCCATCTCTTCTTCATATGCGAACATACAAACACAAACAAGAATACAGACGCTCCCGGTAGCATCCTTTATGCATTTATAATTCATACCCCAGAGTAATGTGAGGTGTCTCCGTTATAATGCTTCCAAATGGCTTTTTGAGTTACTGATACCAGCAATGAATAAAATATTGTATATTTCAGAGCCAAAGTTTCGCCCTGACTGCAGCTGATCTTTCAACAACAGAGGTTTATGTGTGTGTTTGTGTGTGTTATGTGATTTGGTATATATGTTAGTGCGTGTACATGTGCACGTTCAGGCCTGTGTACATTTATACTTGCTGTATTGGACGATTTCCTCCAGATTTATGTCTGCATGACTTTGTGAGGGTGAATGTATGCTGTGGTGACGAGCCCTGGCCTAACGATGGCATAATCAAACAGGACAACAGTGGATTGAATAACAGGGAGGCACAATGATAACGGGTGCTCTAATACCTGACAGAACAGTTTCATTATGTTTACAAATCACTTAAAAAAAAGAAGAGTTTTTTTCATGTATTTATTCGTAATGTGGAGAAAGGAGAGCGAATGAGGATGCAGCAGACAGAACCGCTGTGTTTCCCCTCAGTGTAAACGGCGTAGGACGGGAGCATATTGATTCCTCTCTGGTATATTATTGACGGAGGCTTTATGTTTCAGGAAGTGACCTTGGGCCGGTCGCCCACGGGGCCAGACGTCCACCTGACCGTACCAGGGCTAGTTTTCCCATGCAGTGAATCTCTGGCACCAGCCACCCTGCATGACATCACCGGACCAAACGCCTCCGCTCGGTCGCAGTGAGAGCCTGGCTATCTGCTTTTATTGCTTAAGGGACGACTGTGTACGGATTACAAACAATGAGTTAAAGATTAGGAGGGATCTGTGAAGACATATGGGTGTTCTTTATTTATGATTTCATGATGGTGTGTTGTATTATTTGTGCTTATTCCTAACATTGTTCAGGGAATTGTTAGTGGTTTAAAGGTACGGTGTGTAGATTTTAGTGGCAGAATGGACTAGTGTAAGCCTGTCTCCAAAGCGCTGACTGCAATCGAGATAAATGATCAATACACATAACAGATAAGGATAATTCTAGGTCTTTGATAGTAGTTTACTATGGATGTCGTAAGAGAATGGTGTATTGACAACAACAACAACAACAACAACAACAACAACAACAACAACAACAACAACAACAACAACAAAAACAACTACAACAACACTGCAAATGTGTACAGTCCCATTCAGATCCGTTTTATAATTATTTTATTCATGGTAAAAAAAACTCAATTGCGTTCGATGTAAAGGGACATTTACTTCAATCATAGATTCATACTTATTCATATTTATCAATCTATGATTGCCAACCGAAGACATTTAGATGGCCATCATAGATTCACATTTTTTCACACTACATTTTACACACTAGCCCTATAAGGTATAGGCCCTATAGCTTTAATGCTGCATTATTCAAGAGGAACATGTAGTCGCAACGTATCTATGCAACAACCCATATGTGACAGCTAGTGGGAGGCAGATATAGATTATTTGATTATAGTATACCTCTGTGGTTTTCTGCAGCCTAGTTGTCAGCAATCTACCTCCCTTTAAAATGTGTTTACATTCTGTATGGTATTTCTTTTAAACATAGATACCACAGCTCCCTCTAGTGGCGTGTAACAGTATTACATAATAGTCGCTTTTCAACTGGGTTCCTGTCAATCGTTGCTCTAACTCCTCCTCCTATTGAATGATTGGTGGCCACCAGGGTACTAGGGTGTAAAAGAGCCAATTATGTAGTTCTGCCTTTTGTTAACAGGGCTTCTATTCCCAATGCCCTTTCGCTTGCTTGTAAGAAATTGTTTATTTATAGAACCGCGAGGGACCAGAGTATGGGGTGGATAGATAGCATAAAAAGAATAGAGGCGGATATGGTGGAAGAAGAGGAGAATAGATAGCAGATAAAGGAAGCTCAACGGCTATTTGTCAATAGCCCCAGAAGGCTATATTAATCACTTCATAGCAAACTGGAGTTGTCTGTCTCTGTCTTTTGTATTTTATTGGTACACACATATCTATCGGTATAAGCTAAATGTGGGTTTTAGAGGTTGGTATAGGGGTCAGGCCAAGGTTATTCCAATTTCTGCTTTCCGATGATTCACGTTTCCAAATCCATTCACAAGTATTAACCGACGCGTTTGACGCACACGGAAAATACTAATTCGCATATTTTAAATTGTATTCTCGAGGAAATGCTAAAGGTAGCCTACAGACAGTTGGAACTTTACTGGTTCAGGAAAAACATTCTCATAAAAGATCATCTCAGTTGACTAACATGCACCTACTGGCCATTCATCGTTTCCAGCTCCAGTTTATTGGGTGTGGAAGAAAACATGAGCGAGTCAGTAACCGACGCAACTACGCACACTCCAAGCACAAAGTCCAATTTTGCTGACAGTAAGCCTACACAGATCTTTCTGAATTAAAACAATAGCCGCAAATAAGCAGCATGTGCAGCAATCTTTCCAAATCTAGGTGCGTCTGCATTCAAAAGCAATGTTCATTTGCAGATAAACATGACATTAGGCCTGTTTCTATTAGCAATCATTTCTCGAAATGGTAGATCGGTAATAGTATGTTTTCGTCATCACTTTAAAAAAGGTCTAAGTTGACTGTATCCATTTTATCAATATTCACCCATTTCTGCGCGTCGTGTGTTTTACGAGCGTGATAGAGTCTGGTAGTGTGTGCGTGCGTGCGTGTGTGTGAGTGCGTGCGTGCGCGCGTGTGCGTGCGGGCGTGCGTGCGTGTGTTTACTTCCGGACTTCATTCTAGACTTGTTCAGAAAGCAGTAGCTGTGGTGGCTTAGCAGCTAACACGCTAGTAGCCATACAAGGATACATGACAGAGGGTACCGGGGCTTGTTCAGCCGCATCCCAGGGCTCAACTCATTCGTCGCTACTGTGGGACGAGGCAGGACACCCGACACACCGACGGAGAGACACCGCACATCACACATCACACATCACACACACACACACACACACACACACACACACACACACACACACACACACTCTCTCACACACACGCTCACACTCACACACACACACACACACACGGGTACCACGCTGACCAGAAAGTGGACCGTTACCAAGACCGTTGACTTGCGCTTTACTCCTGAGCACATATTCCATTTGCCAAGTCGTCCGATGCTCTTCTCAGGCGAAAGGCACAAACATTAACAACAGACTGTGTGGTTGCCACCCTACTACCCCAACGCTGGACTGGAATCAAAACAAGGACATCACAACAAGTTTCCACATTTGATTTGACCGCCGACTTCTGGCAAGCGGCGGGAGAGACCGGGCCGGTAGCGACAGGATCTGGGTCCAGCCAGGACTAGTGCCTGGGCAGTGGCTGGATAAAGTAGGGGTCCAGCTCTTGAAGAATTAATCCCCTGCCAAGAAACGTTGCACTAGGCTTGCTATCACCACCATGGATTGGTTAATGGGGTGAGTACAGCTATCTCGGCTAGCTAGCTTACGACAGCTCTCCTGACAGCTCAGCCGCGCAGTCGGTTTGGTGCAGGTTGCGAAACGTCTGTTTTGACACCGTCTATAAAACCAATTGAACGCAGGCGAAATGTGCTGTGTTGTCGTATGTTGCAAAATAAATGTGTCAAAGTATATGTGATGGGTAGCCTGTTGCCTAGCTTTAGCCTAGCCTCACTGAACTGAGCTAGCATAACTGGCAGCGGTCTCGTTTTACTCTGGTAAACGCAACCTGATATTAACCGACCACCACCAGCTGATATCTTGGGCATCTATTTGGCGTCCTACCAGCCTGCCAACAATGTCATTTAAGGTTATAAGAGATATAAGTCGGAAAATATATATGCCAAGGTTATTTAGCTGACCAATAATGTGAAGCTTGTAGTAATGATTTATGCAGCAGACAGCTAACGTTAGCCACCAGTCAATCATGCTAACGGCGCTATCCATTGCTTGTTTCCTTTTTACGAGACGCACCTTTGCTTGTCGATTTCACTGCGTGCACTCCGGCCATAGCAGTCATGCTAATCCTGCTTGTTACACAAGCCCTATGCAGACAACCAAGACCCCTAAGGAGCTCATGACACAGGGGTATAATTGAAAATAGTCAAGTTATATCCAACGTCATAGAAGTCACTAACAGAGAAACCAAGAAGCATAATAGTATTAGGTGTCTTATTTAACAGGCAAATGTTTGTGGATTGCAAAACTTGAGGGGAGGTTCACTTACAATATTAATTCCTACATTTGTTTTTGATTAAATGCTATATGATGCAAGTTGATTTACATGAAACTAGTCATTGAAACTTGCTGCCATCAATTCCCTTGTTATTGAGTGTTTTTCTATTTGTTAGTACATTTTATCTGCTACCAGATAAAGACTGATAACCAAATGCACTTGACACAAACAAATGGTCACAGCAAGAGAACCCATGAAGGCCTACTTGTTATCCCCTTCCAAACCTCAGTAGTTATTCTTTAGTAAACACAACACTGGTTTTATTTGCATCTTATACATATTGACAGTGCACTCTTCCGTTTCACGTTTTCTGTTGGTCTTCCTGTAAGGTGTGTTGTTGACAGGCCCTTCACTTGACTGACTGTTTATCTTGCTGTCTGACAGAAGCAGGGTGTAGGTCTTTTGATGGGGGGTGGGGGGGAGGGGGTTGCACAGCTGATATTTTGGCTAGGGGCATGATTACCAGACAGCTACTATAAGGCTCAGGCTGAAATGTGTGGCAGCAGCAGCCCTAACTTGTTCCCTAATTATTATTAGTATGCTGATTATTATTATTCAATCTGCATTTTTCTTGTGACATTCCTCTTTCTTTGTTGCTGGCTTTTTTCTTTTTTACCCAACAGTTGTTGCTTGCCAATCTAAACTGTTTTGCTCAGTGTCACACTTCATGGATAGAGGAACTGAAAGCAATTGAATGTGGCGTGCATCAAATGCTGCGGTCTAACGTCTCTGTATGTCTATGTCTTAATATAAACGCACAGATACACAGCCCTACAGACACACAGTCATGCGTTCAAAGGAAGTCTCCGAGCACACAATCATATCTGACTACCATCTCATTTGGAGACACACTGAGGTCAAAGAGAAATGGCAGTGCCAGACAGTCCTACCAATCTGTGTCTTTCTTGCCAGTTTACCAGTCTGATTCACTCCATGGGGGTTAGCAAATGTCACGAGTACTGCGAATAGGTTCACGCTCTTGAAGAAAGGTGTCAGAGGTTATTTTTAGGCACATGCTGTAAGATCGAATTTACATACTATACATACAAGGAAAGTACCAAACTATAGATAAGCTTGAGATTAACAATTCTGTGTCCCAATACTACTGCGTCTCATGGCATTTGAAAAAAATACAGTTATCATTACATTATAATAAACTACTACTTACTGTATTTAAGTAATACATCTGTTAGTAATTGATGTGTACGGCATATTCATGACGTTGGAATGCAAAGGGTAACTATTCCTAGGTTTAGGGACCAAAATATCAGCTTGACCTGCTCGGCCCATGACTAAGATAGATATGATTGAACAAACAGCATGCGTGTATGCAAAGTCAGCTGGTTTGCGTAATTTTGGTGTATGTGTGGGGATAATATTGGATGGGGAGATTACCAGAAAGAAGGGGAAGGGATGAAAAAGGGAGAAATGAGGTTTAATGAGAGACTGGTGAGCCCAACTAAAGGGATGAATGGGCCATGTCTTTCATTCTGATGGGGAAGAGAGATGAAGGCCAGTCACATGAAACTTGTTTCAGTTCACTTCAAGGTAGTGCTGCCTGGAAGTCATGATGTTGAATACTTTGCATAGTGTCTGTGTCTGTGTGTGTTCTGAGGAAGATGGAGGATGTCCGTTTAGTGGTCTTTATTTTTTCCTTCGACCAGCATGATGCATCCATCTGACCTCATCTGTCCAGAGTCAGACAGGATGTTACATCACAGTTGAGAGAGGGGGGGCAGGGGGGGGGGGGGGGCATAGTTAGGACAATGTGATGCGTGGTGCCTCAATCTGTCTTTTCCTGCTGGATAGAAACGGGCTGGCTTGACAGATGTTTAATCCTTGCACTTTTGAGCGATGGATCAGCAATGCAGAAGAGAAGAGAGTGGAGGAGAGCAAGGGGGAGGGCGAGAGAGGGAGCCAAACGAACGGAAGGAGGGACAACTAAGTGCAGGGAGCTTCAGGCTTCCCGGCTCCGCTGGGGGCTAAGCCTCGTGAACCCAGCCGCGATGGCCATGAGGATGGATGGTGTTCAGGCTGCCGGGTGCCCCGTCCTCTTTGACTTCAACAGCTGGAGAAAGGACCTCAAGCACACGATGATTGGTTCTGGAGAGGAGTTACGGTCTCCCCAACACACTTGCAGTATATTTTTATAATGCCAGCACCAGTAGCTTGCTCTCTGCTCCACACTAGCTTCAAAACTCATTCATGCCTGTGACTAGATAAATGGTTTCTTTACTGAAGATGATGAGACACGGTAAATGGTCACACAATTTGTCCAGTGCCTGAATTGGATGCTGTGGATTTTTGAGAGCTCTACCATATTGTTTATGTAAATTCATTTTATATTTTGTGACCTCAGCCACTCGAACTGCCATGAATAAGGCTGAGTTCAGTGTGCTTCTGTCACACGTGCCTGTTTTAATTCTGTTTGTGCCTCTATTCGTGGTCTATGACTCAATATGTATTTCCGAAAGATATGGTGGGGCGGGGAGTCTCTAAACAGCCACGTCCTGATTCAACCGTATTTACATCTCTGCCACGGCACTGCACACAAACATGCACACGCGATGTCAGCTCAGGTACACCTCTCTGGCTCCTCCCCTCTGTTGCAGCCGATGGTTCCAAGAAGTACAAGTTCTAGAATGCAGTATCTACCACGTCTAGCTTGGCTTTGTTATTTGTGTTTGGCTGGCCCCTGGTTTCTGGGTTATTGGCATTAGTCTGACTCTGAAGCAAGAGTTTGCATGAAGGTTGTTAACGAGAAGGCCTTGTTAACAAATCAAACTATAAGAAAAACATAAATATGTTATGTTTGCCATTACTTTTGTTATTTACAACTACAGGCCAAACGAAGGCCAGGCAAAGGGGTTTACTAGGCTGCAGTTCCTCAAGCTAGAGGTCCCAGTATGTTTGGACAACATGAACCTATTTTGTGAGAGGAGGATGGAATCCATGTACTCCACAAATGCAAGATGCTCCAACTGATCAGACTTGATGTACCGGTTTATAATAGGTTTTATCCAGCAGAGATGCTGATGTGTGTGTGTATCTGGTTAGAGTCTCAGTAGACCGTGTTGGATAAAGAATGGCTGCAGAAACATTAAAACCTATCAGATGGTGTTGAAGATTGTTCATGGTTATAGGTTTAATAATAGCAGGTTGGGGCTAATATAGCTGCAATTTGGTGGAACTTTATTGCAAAATGCAACTTGGTAATGAAACTATATTGCACATTTTTAGGTTAGCTGGCTAGTCATGATGAGCCTAGTTTTCCCTTTGCTGCTGAAAGGACCAGTTTGCCATGGACCTACTACCTATCTATCACTAATGTTAATCTTAATCTTCTTTACATAAATTAACCAAACATAAATCTTTGTCTCTTTGTCTGTCTCAGCCGCTCTATCTTGCTCTCACTCCAAACGGTTTAGGAGGGGCATCTGTGTGCTCGGCTGATGTCTGGGCTGTGTGGCTCGGCTGGGCAGAGGGCAGAGTCCAGCTTGCCTCCCCTTTGGGCCAACGGTAAACAGCGGGGGGCTATCTAACATCCATCCCAAAGTCGCCCAGCCGTAGGTGGAAGTAGAGCAGTGCAATGAATCCTCGAGAAATTGCGTTTCCCAGTACAGCTCAGCTCTGCGATAGGGGCAATTGGGTTTATAATAGGACAAATCTGCTGCGTCAGAGTAAGGGATAGCGAGTGCAACTATCCAAGCGGTGCTATTTCCCTCCATGAAGCCGGCATCATACTGACAGTGTTGTCAAAGGCAGAGCAGACGGAAACCAAAACAAATGTTGAGAAAGCAAGGCGGAACAACTACAAAGATGTTCCCTCCTTAGATGGCTGGCTCGGCTGCTGAACAGCGGCGCTTCTCTTTCGGGCTGGGACTTTATTTCGAGAGGAGCCCGGCTTTGGTATATTATCTGGCAGCGGCAGACCCTGTCATGTAACAAAGAACCCAGCGTGATGCCCTGGTATCACACAGGCCAGCGTGACTCTGTGTCGACTACGTATCGCCTGCTGAGGCTCTGCCAGCCTTTCGTCTACACGCCCTGGCCGTGCCCTGGTAGCAACAGACGCATAGATGTTTGTGTCTGTCGTCATCGTGGAGGTTTTCTCCCATCCTCCCTCCGACAGCAAAGCAAGGAGGAATGTTCCAGTCAACCCTGATCCTTGGTCACCAGACACTGTGTTGGTGAGGTCTGTTTCTGAGGTCAGCCCCGAGCTGTCTGCTCTTTAGAAGAAACACTCAGGTGGAGTTTTGCAGAATGAAATATATAATTTAGTACCGCAGCCAGGAAGCTGGCGTTGGTGTGCAATCGTACCCCATGTGGGGTGACGTGCAAGTATACGGACAGGTGCCACTGCCTATGTGCAACTGAATGCAGGTCCACAGGTTTTCAGACTGGAAGCATGTTTGAAGATTGTCTTGGCCCTGGGGTCTATGTTCTGACAGTCCGACTCAAAGCAGCAGACAGCAGATAAAGGGCTGCTTCAGAAAAAAACATTTCACAGTGGTGCAAGTTATCTAAATTTAACAAGTACTTCTATTTTGATCCTTTTATCTGGCTGCTTTATCTGTGTCAGTCGTTTCCTTGCATGTTTCGGTGTTCTGCGTGTTTTGCTTGGCAGACAACGAGCGGTCCCATGCTGGGAATGTGTTTACTCTTTTGTAAGGGCCAGATCTGGCACTGCCCACAGAGACGGGGAGTGGGAGAGCGAGAGAAGGACTGCCAGACGGCCAGAGAAGTCATATGACTGACTTAACATTATCTCGCTCTCGCTCTCTCCCTCTCCCTCTCCCTCTCCCTCTCTCTCTCACTCTCTCCCTCTCCCTCTCCCTCTCTCTCTCGCTCTCTCCCTCTCCCTCTCTCTCTCGCTCATTGCTTATTCAAATGTGTGTAAATCAGGAGCAGTGATTCAACATGGACTGTGCGATTCCACCCGGTCAGTTTGAGAAGCTCAGTAGCAGCTCCACACTGTAGCCCAGCCGCTGTGCTGTCAAAGCCTATCATATTCCAATGGAGGGTAGGGGGGGTGGGGGGGGGGGTAGACTCATGCTAGCTCGGCTAAAATCATTGCAACGGCCTAAACCCCCGTTTAGGCTTCGCTCCCCCACATAAGCACCCTGCAGTAGCCCCACGGTCAATGAATCTGATTCGCCACACGCACGCATACATGTTTGCCCGCACACATACACACACACATATGTGCACGCACGCACACACACACACACTTGGTCTTCTTCCCAGTCCTATGTCACACGCAAGCCTCCCTCGAAGGCCTGTTACACAGACTCGTTGTGTTACGCTTTCATTTGTGTTTATTTCGTCCCAGGGAACCCAAGGCTCCAGCCAACGATGGCACAAATCGCAGGGGTACAGGTGTGTCTAAGCCCCATGGACCAGCATCCTCTGGAATGGTGTGTTCTGCAGAAGGAGAAGCACAGACAGTGGATGGATGTTCAGGGGGGGAGCATCGTGCGAGCAGGAGATTGCGTGTTGTGGCCCAGAGGAACATGTAGAGGTGACAGAGAGGTGACTGATTTTGCGGCTCATGATGACATGTGTATGCATGAAGACCCCGCTACACAACAGCTGCGGACTGGGTATATACGGTAAAAAGAAAAACAAACTTGAATGTCAACCCATGCACTACTGTGTATCTGAATCAGGCAGTTTGCCTGTTTTGAGTTAACGGATGTGGTAAATCTCCTACAGTAAAGTAACAAGTTCTGTCTAGTTAAGTCAAGGTTGTGTCAACATACCTTTGCGCCCCTGGTTTCAGGATGATGTGAGGCACCAGCCAATCAGAATCAGTGTTGTATCTTCAACATGTGTTGACCTGCTGGCTAGCTGAACTTTAAGTTTGAGGTCATGAGCTAAACTACTACATGTATCAGTGAAACCAATAATTTTAAGTCGCATTACACCAGCTACCGAGAAGCATGTAGTCCCTCCAACTACATGCTTGATTTTTTATTGAGAATTTGGGACTGCAAGGAGGCCAGAATAAGGAAAAACATTGTATTCGGAACAGGCCTAATTGATTAGGTCTATTCACATTGGCCACATATCAGGGCACCATATCAGGATACCACCATCCCCAGAAGAGCCTTGTACCAGTTTTTGTTAAGTTCTAATCATTGTTTTATGTCCCATACAGATTGAAACGTATGCTGACCATTCCTTTAACATCTTCCTAGCAATGTTTTCACCTCTAATTCATTTACTTGTTTTAATTTTGTCCGATTACACCTGTGAAACTTCTGTTACGCGGTTCATTAAAGAGATGGCATCTTTTGGTTATTCATTTTTTGACCTACTTTTCGCACCATATAAAGACCAATCGGTGCCTGAGGATATGGCAGAGATGCAGAGATGTGGTGAATGGCTAGAATTAGCACAGATAGCGTTACTGCTAGCACAGCTAGCTAAGCTGTGCCCTTGGCCAGAGCCCTTGGCTGGAGACTGGGCTGAGCTGTAATTGGATTACAGAGCGAAGCATTGCACGATCAGGCAAGGCTAGGCAAAACACACACACACACACACACACACACACACACACACACACACACACACACACACACACACACACACACACACACACACACACACACACACACACACACACACACACACACACACACACACACACACACACACTGTGTGTCCAGCACCTTAGGCAGTCTGAATAGAGCAAAACCTGATTTCTAACTTCTATCCACTCCCTTCCTCTGCTTTGTTCTGATCCTCTGTCCTTTATCTCGTCTTCCCCAGTGGGCAGGTTCTTCCTGTACTAACTTGTGCGAATGTGCGATCCCTAATAGGCATGTAATATGTTTGCAAGATCAGTGGGATGGCTTAACAGACTTGATTCAGTGCCTGTGTCATTGCTGATGGTCGATAGAAGCGCAAGGAATCGACAGGAGCGGAACTGTGGGAGTAAGAACTACCTAATGCAGTGTTGTATCTTAAAGGATTTCGTGGTGTTGTACATGAAGTGTCCAGACAGGACGGAGGAAGGCATGTGTCCACGTTTACAGAACAGATACAGTAGGATATACAGAGGCAGGAAACGGGGTCAGATTAGACTTGCTGTAAGACTGGACAGAAACTGAGCTGGGCCTGCATAATTAGGCCCTGGCACTCTGCAACCCCGCCCCCATATTGTTCATGCGTCTCCTCCAACCAGTCTGCAGTATGACACACTTCCTGTTTGGTCTAGAGGAGGAAGAGAGGCAGCGGCAGATGGAGTTTGGTCAGGCCGAATCGGGCTGTTCTCGTAGTACCACCAATTTATGTAGAAACCAGCCCAGGGCCGAAATTAAAACACATTTCATATTTGAGGAAATACAAATTCTTCATGATTACTTTGGGATGGCCTTATATTTGGGATGGCCTAACTTCTCAGTAAGGGAGATGTTATTACCGTTGATCACTAGTGGTACAGGTCGGTAGTGGTAGTAGGAGTGGTAGTAGTGGTATTGGTGGATGATTGCTGTGTTGTGGTGGAGGTGCCGTTGGTGGCAGTGAGGGTGTTTAGGATGGAGGTGGAGTGGATCGGGGTGGGGCTCTCAGTAGCTAGACCGTGGCCGCTAAAGAGAGCAGAAGTGGGACCATACCGTCCCGGTGCTAAGGCCCATCTCTGAGAGCCCCTTCCGATCGGCCGGGTGGCCGTTTATCACCCAGGGTTCGCCTCGCGATGCGGCCCGCTGCAGATTACAGGAGGGGGGAGTGTGAGGCTGATTTATCTGAGGCTGTAGCTCGGTTAAATGAGGCTAGCTGAGATAGCGGACGGAGAGAAATGGGATGACTTGGCCTCTAGTGATGATGACCCCTGCCCTGTCCTGACGGTGCTCACCGTTTAACGGGGCTTCTCTTTCACATCCAGTTCTCACACTCGCGAGTCGCTTCCCTTTCTTGCTTTCTCTGTTTTTGCCGTCTATATCTCCTCCCCTTCCTCTTTAGGGACGTTGTTTTAACCTTAGTTCACGCCCTGTCCTCCTCCAGCACAACCGTCAGTTCACTCTTATCATTTGATATTAGAGCGGCACAACGTTGTAAATGTCGATCATGAAACTAAGGGAACCCTGCTTACCTACGCTATACTTACCCAACATCGCACGACCTGATGTTACTGGCAACAAATTGAACCAAACATAACGGTACACTTCGCACTTGAAACCAATCCATTGCACCAGGATGTATAATCTTTAGCTGGAACAAGTCATCCTGGCCCATATCTGGCTACAGAGTACGCATTCAGGTGTCTAGTCTCCATGCCAGGTCTGTGTTCCGATCCTTGGTGTCCGGTTACATAAATGTCATTGAGATGACAAGTATATCAAGGCCCAGGACTGTTATGTGCAACCTACAAAACCCTCATTGTGAGGGACCGGAAAATGGCATTAAAGGGATTATAGTGCGCCCCACGCCATCACACATTCCCAATGGGGTACACTCTGCTTTACACCTTTTCTCTCGTCTGCCTCTATCTGAAAAACCCTTTTAGTTTTGATTCAATTCTTAACGTACAAAACAGTTCCGCTCACACACGACACACGACAGTACCACATCTACCATTAGAGGAAGTGACGCATCGCTAATTCTATTCTGCTCGGAGATTCATGACATGAAGGGACACCAAAACAGATGAAGGTTAGGAGCCAACATGGTGGGCTACGATTGGCTCAAAGGGACATCACCTTACAATAGTGACATCAATGTCGCTCCGTTCAGCCAACCAGACGCGACTACAGCAGGAGCGCCTAACGGGTCCCCACTGTCCCCGCTGGGGGACGGCAGCCTGGCCGGCAGAGTGGGGTTCCAATCAGAGAGGGCTGAAACAAGGCCGGTCAGGGAGCTCCTCTTTAACTCCTCATCTCTGTTCGCCTCTCGTCTCTCTCTCTCCCCGGCCGAGCTCGCCTGCTTCTGTTCTCCTCCGTCTGTTATACACTCATCACTTTCTCCGGTTACGACGGCATGACATTTTCCCACATACGATTGAGTACAGTAGAGACTGACGGAGAGAATTATGTTTCTAAATACAAGGCACCCCAACCAACACGCATAATAATAATAAACACCTTAAAAGACGACTCTGATTATTGTGTTTGGGATCTGAGCGGTTCTAGTTTCTTATTTTCTAGATCAATCCTATGTAGGAAGTCGCCGGAGATGACAGGATGCTTGTATTTAGGTTACTGTAGCCTCTTGACCCTTCAAAGGCAGGATTTGGGTGATGGAAATAGAAAATCTATGTGTGACTGTGCACAGGCTATATGTGTGCAAACTCCCCTTCGATGGTGGACATCCGTTAGCTGCCCCAAGATTGTGTGTTTGAGACACTCCCAACATCCGTTTCTCCCGATTGAAGAACAGTAGGTCAGGGGTATTTTGATGATCTCATCGAGAGAGAGAGAGAGAGAGAGAGGGGTCCCGTTCGCTCCTTCCCCACACGCAAACACATCACATCTTGTCATAGCGTGCTCTCTGATCATCGCAGCTCTAGTATAGGATGGGACTCAAAACATGAGTTATATGCTGACACTAACAGTGATAGCCCTCAACGCTCTCCTGTTCTCATTTCCACTTGGTAATAGTGAATGGTTCAACATATCAATATAAAGCACACGCACAGACACACACCCATCACGTGCGTGGTGGGGCTGACGCAGACGAGCGTTGGTTATTTTTAGCAGGGCTGCTGGACATTAAGGCCACCGTAGCGTGACCTCACTCTTCATGTCCCACTGGCATATTTTAATGAAGCTCCTCCTCACGAGGCTTCCAGAGGCCACGCCATGCCTCTTCATTTCCTGCTCTCACACGTTAAGGCTTGACGTGAAAATGTGCTTCTCTTTCTTTTTCTGCCCCGCTTCTCACATTAGGGACCCGTTTTATAGCTTTTCTTTTCTTTCTTTTTTTGCATTTTTATTTGCATGAGGTTCATTAACCCCAACTTCCTCTTCAAGATAATTTATTATAATATAATTTATTTTTTGGGATTGTGTCAGCAAGTCTGAAATGGCAGGCATGAAAGTTCAACCAACCAACTTTTAAGTGGACAATTTTCATTGATAAAGATCTGTTCTTCATGCAAACCCATGTTGTCCATAGTTCTATAATACTCATGTATTCTATAAATTACACATTCATATCGATCATATTTATTGTGTTTAATCGGGCACCATCCTCCAGGCATAGCATGGCTTCTCAGCGGCTGAAATCCTTGAATGTTTTGCCACTGCATTTACAAGTTTTTGTGGTGGTGTGTGTGTGTTTGTGTGTGTTTGTGTGTGTTAGTGTGTGTTAGTCAGACACACCACAACTAACACATTTAGAACCAGCCGCCCTGTCACCCGGGACATCCGTCTATTGTTTAATTCAGAGGTTACATTTTAGTTGGATGTTTTTTGTACTACTCTGTGTGTCCTTCCCATTCCATATGCTTCCTACCTCCATTGGATAAACTCGTTCAGTCAGAACACCGGCCTCCCCACCCTTCCTTGTAGAGGATGTCCTCAGCCATTCCGGTTCAACCAGCCTGCCAAAGCCATCTTTTGAATCACGCCCGGCTGCGGCAGCAGTCTGAAGAGTACACCGCATGAATGCACGGTTTATCGTATTTAACAAAACATGCCTAAAAATAAAACCACTAAAAAGGACCTCTTTTTTAGGCCGACATTCAAATGTAAGATGTCTTCCTCTAAACCCGACACCTGTGATATCTGCGTGGGTGTGAATAACCAAGCAACAGTACTTAGTCAGTACTTTTCCGGCATTGCGATCTTGAACAATCAAAGCACATCCTTCCTACGTTTTTATCGCTCTCACCTCCTGTTTAACTTTGAAAGATGTTGCACCACGTGGCTGGTAGTCCTTCAGCACAAAGTTTCAGTACGTGCTGTGAAGTCGTTTTGCTCACACTTCCAGTGAGGGCCATGAAGTCCTCCTGCACCTTGTTTCTAACACCTGCCCGAGCTTATTAACCTTACACAGGGGTCACTTGCATTTCAGTCTGACCTCTATTCTTGTTAAGTAGTTATTTGACCATATGTCATTCTGTGTATGCTTGTGCTTGATGGTGCCTTTAGAGAAAAGAGAGGGTATCAATTTTAAGGTTGTTTTTGGAATAAATGAAAAGGGCACAGATGGAGGGAGTGGCAAAAGCACGAGAAAAGCTTACTCAAAAATTTTGCATGAAATCAGATCTCTGTATTGTGTTACTGAGGCTGGCAGGCCCTCCCATCTAAATGGGATCAAACCAGTCCATTCATCACCTGACCACATCACCACTGGATGCAGGCCAGTCTGCAACCAGTCCACTGTTACCAGTCCCGCCGAGTTTCAGGTGTACTGGTTAAGATTCCGAAGGTTTAGGGTGTTAATCAAACCTTCATCGTCCATCTCTTACTCCTTGTATAGGTTTCCCTCCTTTCTTACTTAGTGAGTATTTAATCGTCATGCTCTATACTTGCCTCATTTCCTTTGAAGGCCCAGTCCGTAGGTGCGTAACTGCCACACCTTGCTACTTTGGTAACCAATCACACTTTGTTCGCCCTTGTTTTCAAATGCTTCACAAACCACGCCGTATCGCCCCCTTGTGGTGATCCTAAGAACAATGCAGTTTGTTTGTCCGACAGCAGGTGGCGCCACCGCACCCTAGAAGGACACAACATACCCTTCCCCGTTTAGGGCAAACAGGCACCTCGGCCTACAGCTCAATACTATGCTTTCTCAACATCGACTGTTGAAGCCTAATATCCACTCAGGCCCATCCACTCAGATGCTAACTGGGCCCTTCCCTTCTGATGTTTGTCCTAACGGGATGGGTGGCGATCCGATCCCCCCGATAGGTTTAGTTCCATCTCATTTCCTCTCTACTCCCTTTCTTCAGGGCAGTGGGATATGTAGATGTATCAGTGCAGATCCAGAGCTCAGGAACACTTTGCCATGGATCTGTCTGCAGTGCATCTGCAGCTGATTCCGTAAGCGGTTCCGTGAAGTGGTCAGTAATGTGAAGCCAGGGTGGAGCGTAATATCGAAGCCAGGCTTTGGTTATCATCCAGCAGGCTTCTCTTTCCTTGCAGGATCAACTTTTCAACCCAGGCGAGATTACCTACATTCAGGGAGGCTGAGGGATAGCGACAAAGATAGACAGGCAGAAAGGCAGAAAGCATAAGAATATTATGAACGGACTAAAAATCCAGACAGTAAGATATACTGGCCTGGGAGGCAGCAGTTAAAGACTAGTTATGGTGCTGTTGTCTCCGTAGGGACCAGAGTGTATGTCACAGACAAACAGACTCCTTGCGTCCTTCTGGCTTACAGTAGACTCTTTCACACACCCAGACACTCATCAGATCTCATAAACTACTTCAGCTGTGTGTGTGTGTGTGTGTGTGTGTGTGTGTGTGTGTGTGTGTGTGCGTGTGTGCGCGCGCGTTCTCTTTCCGAATCACCTCTCCGCCGTCCAACATGGCTGGCTCATAACAAAGCATTATATCCTAGAGCCACAAGTTCCTTCTCCCAAACAACCACTGATGTACCGCTTCCCTTGACACGGGTGTGTGTGTGTGTGTGTGTTCTGGTTGCTAATGGGTTGCGGGCCAAGCATGGCTCTGTGCAGTGTATTCCTGGAAACCCTATGCAGAGGCGGGGAGAGGAGGGGGCCAGGGGGCCAGGGGGCCAGTCCTCAATGCACAGCAGCCAAGGCTGCCTGTTCCTCTGGAGGCTTTTCTCCCTCTCTCTCTCTCTCCCTCCATCAGGCCCACAGCCCAAGGGGTGTCGCCAGGGGGAGGGAGACGAGGAATAACTCACAGCACAGTATTCATTTGTTTTGCGTGGGATTTCCACAACTGTTGTCATAGCAATGCATTAGTGTTTTATTTATTCATCCAGTTGTTTTTTTTACTTTCTTGCTACCGTTGTCTTTCCCGGCTAACTTGGACCACGGCCATGTGGCATGTTGCTGGGATGATGAGGGCAGTGATGAAGGGTGGTAATATGACCCCCCCCCCCCCCACACACACACACACCACTGGGGAGGAGCGTAGCCTTGTGATGGATGAAAAAGTAAATCACTTTTTATGCAACAGATGATGCATGTATTGGCTGCTCTGGGCCGGGGGATTGCCTGCGTGCACTGCGCACACACTCGCGTTATTCAACTCGCACCCAAGATGGAGCAAGGCAGACGGCAGGCCTGCGGAGAGCATCTGTGGGGGGAAAATGGTGCAGTCCTCTTCTTTATCCTTCCATATTCTCCTTCCTCCTCTTCCCGTCTCCTTGCCTCCTATCCAACACTCCCCAGTATCAATCCACTCACCCTCCTCCTCCTCTCTGGCCCCTCATTTGAATTCCATGTTCCCCCTTCACAGCCACGGTCCTCCCTCGCCGTCTCCACCTCATTCCTTCTCCTCTCCTCTCTGTCCTCCTCCCCTCCCCGACTCCCCCTTTCCTCCCCTCTTCTCCTGACTGAAAAGTGTTACGTAACCGCAGTGTGGGAGTGACTGCAGCACTCGATCAAGCTGATTGATCAGCACTTCCTGGGCTATGGGCTACTAATGCTGATGAGCTGCCTTGGAGCCAGTGGGCGGTGGACTGTGTGTGTGTGTGTGTGTGTGTGTGTGTGTGTGTGTGTGTGTGTGTGTGTGTGTGTGTGTGTGTGTGTGTGTGTGTGTGTGTGTGTGTGTGTGTGTGTGTGTGTGTGTGTTGGAGCCCCAGCCCTGCGACATGCAGCACTGCGACGCGTGCACTGATTTGACCATAAGGCTGCAGTGAGCCAGGCTTCTCTTTGTTTCACCATGACCAGAACTACACAGCCCACGACAGATCCATAACCTAACGGCCACACACACCACAAGCACATAGATCATTGTCTACCCCAGGGGCAAAATAATCACATTTAGAGGTACCCCTTTAAGTGAATGATATATCCTATACCCCTAAATAATTTCAATTAGTCTCAGCATTAGATGCGGAGGGGTAAAGTGCACTCCCATATCATACAGGTCCACAATTACACTAAAGGAATTTGGTTTGGTGCTCTTATAATAATTTCTCACAATCGCAAGCTTCTTTCTTTTTCATTTTTTACATTCCTTTGTCTTCCTGGTGGAGGGGGAACTGTGGACGCAAAACCATTAGTAACATGATGGAAGTCTAAATGTTCGGTCATCATGCCGTCCGTGCATTCCATCAGAAAACAGTCTGAAGGGCTGCTGTCCGAAGCCTGTAGAAACACCAGCACTGAGCACTACCTGGCATGGCTTGGAAACGCTAAACAGGATTTAAATTGCATTAATGGATCCTCGGTCCTATTCTTAGCTTCAAATCTCTCTCACCCTTCGGCCGTTGACAAGTGTCGGAGCTGCTGAGACTGTTCAGTGCTTTCCGTTGAGCATATGGAGATAAATGTATAGCTGCTGTACGTAGAACACCGGCGTGAAACACGAGAGCCTGTTTTCCCTCGCCTCGGTAATGGGATAAGACCGGGCTCACGTGAGTCTTGATTGTTTTGCAGATTGCGATGTATTTTTCGTCCGTTCCTTTCTAAATTGAACGACAGTTAAAAAAAATCCGTGATTGACGGTGAAATATACTGATGTAGGATTCAGTTAAATGTACAAATACTAAATCGTTTTTTCCCCCGGTATGTCTCAGTGTGTTAGGCGTCAATGGGTATTAGACACAAAGAAGGTGTTAGCCATAATCAAGTCTCTCTGGAAACACGCGGGAAGTAGAGGCGGCTGTCGCTGAATGGACAAACGTGTCTTTTTGTTTCAGTCGAAACGTTTGTTCGGCATCAAAAGCACAACTCAGAACTTGTCCCCCTCACTTCAAAACCCTGCCCCGCGGAAACCGGGGGAGCTGGAGAGGGGCGGAGGTCTGGGAAGAAGCTACAGAAAGAAAGCAGCAACGAATCTGTGGTCTGCAATTCGACTCCCACGTCCACGTTTGTTTCTGGTCTGCGGCCGTTCGGAAAAACGGTAGTTTTCGAGGCGTAAAGACAATCAGAATACTGTCAATTCTGGATTTCTTTATCCGATTCCTGGCGTCCAAGATGAGGTTTAAAAGGAATGGCTCCTATACGTTAAATAGGTAAGATGGATATTTTTTACAGGCACGCCAATAACTTTATCTTTTCCATATCGGGGGGAGAGCGGGAGGAGTAGAGCTGAAAGCGTGTGTGTGTGTGTGTGTGTGTGTGTTGGAAGTGTTCCATTCTGAGGCTTAGACAATGGATGAATCCGCGTGATTTGTGTAACGTGCAGATCTTTTTACATGGATACCGATCAAGCTGTTTTGCCTATCATTAACATTGCCAATGCTCTTGTAATGGGGGGGACTACGGGAAGTTGGTTTAGTGCAAATCGGGAGAAACCGGTCTTTCTAGCTCGGGTCTCTCCTTTGTTTTCCTTCCGTTGAGAGAAAGAAAGTCATGATGATATTACACCCCCCTCCAAGGATGCCTCCTAGAAATACCCCTCCCCATGGCCATCACCTAGCAACTTTTTCGTGTGTGTGTGTGTGTGTGTGTGTGTGTGTCTGTGTCTGTGTCTCGCATCGCCTCATGGGTGATGTAGCGTTGTGTTGTATGGCAGTGTGCCTGTTGACATGATTGCAACAGGCTCTATTCATGTGTGGGTTTATAAACCCTGTCACGAGTTGTGTCTCTTTACCCCCCCCCCCCCCCCCAAGTTCACTCTCTGTCTCGGTCTGTGTCTCTCTCTGTCTGTCTGTTATCTCTAGGAGTGAGGTTTTCATAAAAAAATACTTATTTATACTTCTTCTAAAAACGGAGCACACCCGCTGTTGGATGTGCTGGACTCGTAGTGAGTTTGGGCTTTTGATGCAGGGTGATTGAAGGAAGGGTTTTAGATTTTCGATGTATAATGGCTGTTTCCCTTCATCATCTCTCTACCTCTCCTTCCCCAGTCGGTCTTGTTGTCATGGCACATGGATTTCAGACACACACGCACACACACACACACACACGTGTGTGTTATCATGGCACATGGATTTCAGACACACACGCACGCACGCGCGCGCACACCTCTTACACAGTTGGGTGGGGATCATATGCAACACCCAAAGGAATCCACTTTCTTGTGCATGTAATATGTGTGCTTACCTGACATTTTGTACACAATGTACAGCATGAATGCCCATCCCTGCATAACGCAATGTGTCAGGTTACAATAATGGTGAGAATAATGATGATCATGTAGTTTGATGGTGAGAGCAGAGGTCCCTCTCCTGAATGAGAGAGCCCCCCTCCGCCAGCCTCATTCAGTGAGTCGGCTGCTGATGAAAGGGGTGACGTCATGCACCACACTGAAGCTGCTGCTTCAGCACAGTCTCTCCTCCTCCTCCTCCTCCTCCTCCTCCTCCTCCTCCTCCTCCTCCTCCTCCTCCAGGACGCAGGGGGGGGGGAGAGAGAGAGAGAGAGAGAGAGAGAGACATATAGACCGATGTCCTCAACCACAGGGATCTATACTGGGCTGGCCCCAGAAGCGTCTCTGGTTACTACTTGCTATCCGTGTGTGTGTTGTTGTACCAAATCATGAGGACGGAAGCTTCCCTGCACCATCCTTGCGGCGAGTGTTTAACCTCTCTGTTGGCCGTTGCAGTTGTTTGCCCTGGGGTAGTTTGTTAAGGTGAACTGTGTTTATGCTATGGGGAGGGAAACGGAGGAGACAAGCTGACATTTAGTTTTTTTGTAAGGCGTCTTTCTATTTCTGCAAATTCAGTTTTTATACACACACACTCACACTGCAGGCACTGTATGCTTACGTTCTTCATTTCCCCTGGGGGGGGGGGGGGGGGTGTGCGTATGACAGGGAGAGAGAGGGTATGAGCATGCCCTTCAAATGATGACCGGCTCGCTTTGCTACAGCAATGTCCTGTAACGCTCCGCAGTGATTGGCTCGTGTCCTAGAGGTGTGTCTAAGCCTATGCCCCTCCCACACCTATACCTCCTCTCTGTGAATGAACAGTCAATGCAGTTGTGCGTGTGCGGTCGCTGCAGCACACGGGTCGTCACGTGTCCAGTGGTCCCCCAATGTTTACTGTTCCAGTTAACTATTTGCAGTCAGTTTAAAAACAAACCTTAAAATCCCCATTTTGAGCAGTCCGTGTGCAGGCAGAGGGTCTAAAGAGGCTCGGGCAGAGATAAGAGCAGACGCTCTGGGCGTGTGTTTTGATTTGTTGGTCTGGGGGCTGGAGAGGGGGGACGCTAGGTCGTCGTTTGGGATGTATACAGATTGCAGAGATTCTATCCATCCGGGAATGCTTCCTGTCTCTCCCTCCCTCGGTCTCCGTGTCTGTCTCGCTCCCGCTCCTCTGCAGTCGAGACTGTGCTGCCATACAGTCAGCAGTTTGTTTATGGGACCTTGTTTGCCAAGTTAATCTTCCCGCCTTCCAAGCGGGGCGAGAGAGGAAGTCAGAGGGGGGGGAAGAGAGAGCGAGGGAGTGAGTGTGAGAATGTAGCAGCGAGGTGGGCAGTGCAGTATTTGGAAGGCAGCGGGATCGTCGGAGCGAGGCGCTCCCGGTTTGTTGAGCGGCCGATCTTGCAGGCTCTGTAGCGGCGGGATACTGCGTGCGCGCGCCGGGGCTGCATCGCTGGCCACGTGCCGCAGTGATGTCACGCTGACCTGCGCTAAAGTCCCGAAGACGCCGCCGAGCTCTGGGCCCCTGCCTGCCGGGGGGGCGACCTTGTGAGGTGCTATGCCTGCCGCTGGACCCCTACCCCTGTAGGCCAGTCAGGCTGCTGCACGGAGAGAGACTGAGGAGCAGAGCGAGGGAGAGGAGGGAGACCGGCCTACGTTGAGACCCTCTCCTCGGTCTAGCTGGACCTACGGTGGGCTGGATGGGGGTCTTAGTGTGCTGTGACTGCTTCTTCTATAGGTATAGGCACACACACACACACACACACACACACACACACACACACACACACACACACACACACACACACACACACACACACACACACACACACACACACACACACTGTGTGTGTTAATGTTTGTCGTTCTCGTTTTTATGTTGGCTTGTTAGTTATGTGTTCTATCCTCTGTGGACACTTGCCTCTACAGTAGCGGTTCCTGTCAATATTTGGTTTAATCCTGCTGTGTAACAACCCCCCTCCCACAAAGTCAACCATTGCTTATTAAATTGCGCTGCGGTTACGAGGATGACTTTTAGGACATTGCAACTTTGGCGGGTTAGGTTCGGTAATCGGTACACCCTTGTTTGACGAGATAGAAGCTCCATCTTTTAGAGTTTAACAGCCGAGAGAGCGAGGACGAAAGAGGGACACAGGGAGCGAGACGGTGAGAGGGGGAGAGAGACTCTCCGACGGCCTGTTGTCAAGGAAGTGGGCATTGATCTAGAGGAGACACTGAATGAACTGACTGACCTTGAGGTGGGCGAGGGGCAGAAACTAGAGATGCACCGATCAACCGGCCGCCGATTAAAAAAGCCGGTTTTGTATCCAATCGGCCACAATCGGTGACCTGCCGGTCACTGTCGTAATTTCCGGTTTTCGGCCGATCAAACTCACCCGCATGCGCGGTGCGTAGCAGCTCAAGGCGCCCAGAGCGCGGGAAGAAAAACATGTCGCTGATTTGGACTTATTTCACTGTGTGCCAGGACGACCCAAAACACGCTGTTTGTAATGCTTGCAAGTCAAAAATAAGCCGTGGGGGATCATGTTGCTAGGTACGCGTCCTGCGTCCCTGACGCATTCAAATCTGAAAGGACGCACTAAACTCACTATCCATGCGTCCCGGGGACGCATCTAATTTTCCCCATGAAAAACGATACATTGTGAACATTAAACAACTCGTGTTTAATCACAGTAACTGGCCAAAGAAACCTTCTTGTGAGCAGACCAGACAAGCACTGTTTCAACCCTCTGCGCATCTACTCGGCGCAGACGTGATCCCCTGTTCAAAGTATCGCGACATGCTAATTTAGCCGCTACCAAAACAACTAGCTCGTCACCGCTGATTTCATTTCAACAATTAAAAATACAAACTTCATAGTAAATAAACCCACGTTTCCACTGCTCGATGCTGTGCTCATTCGTGTCGATTATGTTGTAACGTTTAGGGGACGTGCTGTAATGAAATAAATGAAACATAATCCGGTGGTGGTGATGAAAACTACATTGAACGGCAGCCTACGTATTGTTATGCCCAAACGGCGCCTGCGCATACATCGCGCTTCCAACGAGATCCCGTTTTTCTCGAGAAACAGGCAGAGAAGAGAGAACGCAAAAATACCACCAAAGAAAAAGATGAAACCTATTGCAGGTCAGCAAACTATTGCAGCTGCATTTTCTGTCCCCACTACCTCTGCACTCCTCCCTGACTCTGATCAGCCTAGAGAGAGTACCTCAACATTGCCTGTACCTACTTCTGCCTCCCCCTCTACTGAGCCTGATGAGCCCACTGCAGAAGAATTGCCTCAACCTTCTACATGTTCCTCCCAAAAAAAGCGAACTTTTCTGAAGCAGTGGCTCACCACATACAAATGGCTGCGCTTTTCAGATGACAATTTCATGTATTGAGTTTAACACTATTAATTTCATTTAAGAAATAGAATAATAATAAAAAAGAAACACATTTTTTAAACTGGGGAGTCGGGACCCATTGAATTTCTCAGGGACCCACCCAACTCGCCACCTGTGGGTCCCGGGGACTCACTACATTGAAAACCTATCAACATATTATATGATTATAATTATTTCTTAGAAAATCGGTATCGGAAAAACCGGTTTTGGCAGGTCAGACCTCCTTAAAAACCGGAAATCGGTATCGGCCAAGAATTTTGCAATCGGTGCATCTCTAGCAGAAACATCATCACACAGACTCATCTGCTCCCCCCCCCCCCCCCCCAGAGTACACTTGGTCAGCCTGCCTGGCGGGGCAGGGCTGTTTGTTTGGACACTGTGTTCTGTCCTGAGGTTAGCGGGACTGTTTATGTGGGAGGGTGACCCTCGGACTTTGCTCTCTCCTCTTTCTGTTTTCGTTGGCCTTGAGTGGATAACCTTTCAAACAATTATTTTGTTACTTTTTAATCAGTTCAAGGTGGCCAAAGAAAAATAACGGTATTATCGGAAAGCCATTCTAGCGTTGCATAGAGGGCTGTTGTCCTGGAGGGAAAGAGGGCGGATGGGTTAGGGTTAGGCTAACCAGCCTGGCTGTCCCCACGCTAGTAGCGCTCTGCCTGGTCCGGCCTCACATGTGGGCCTGAGGTTAACCAGCATGGGTCTACTTCAGCAGCAGCTCCATAAATCCTATATATAACCCTAACTCACGCACACACACACACACCCACACACATCTGGATTAGATTAGGCAGCCCTAACTCGATGCACTTCGGGTACCCTGTTTCAAAATTCAATGTTCCCCTTTTACGGAACAATCTATCCCCTTGTTTGGGGTGGAGTGACGTACCTGCTGAACCCCATATGTGTGCCCGTAGCTTATTGGTTGTGGAACGGCGGCCGTATGAATGGGAGGACATGCGTCACTACTGTTTTTCTTGTAATTATCCTCAGGGAAGCTGGCATTGGCCAAATCACTGAGGCCTTATGGGCTCGTTAAGAGAGAAATGGTTTGTCAGTTCTATTTTTAGCACTTCCTCTTCCAATGTGTCCCTTTCGACCAATCAGCTTGCTTGGCAGTGATGGTATTTGGTTGATTGATGTGTGTTTGAGAGACACACCCATCTGAACCAGTCATCATCGACCTCCACTTATGAGAGCCTTAAGTGGCTCTTGAGGTTTAGTAGTGTTGTTCAGTACTGGCCCTCTATGGAGTATATTCAGTCAGAGGGCTGTTTATTGAAGTAAAGTAGTTTATTGTCTTGACTTGCCCTTCCAAGCCAGAAACACCGTGAACTCTAGCTACTCCAAAGTACATTGTGTACAATATACAATTAAAGGGCAATATGCCAATTGGCCAAAAGGAAACCCATGCACCTTAGGTGTCCCCATCAAACGCCAACAACTGGCCAGTGTGCATTAGCTGCTGTTGATTGCTGGCTTGCAACAACATTCTTTAGTTGAGTGTAGGTGTTGGTTGGAACAGAGGGCAAGCATCTTGATTAACCTTTCTGATGTAAATGGACGTACCAGATAATGTTCAATCTGCGTCCAAGTGTGTGTGTGTGTGTGTGTGTGTGTGTGTGTGTGTGTGTGTGTGTGTGTGTGTGTGTGTGTGTGTGTGTGTGTGTGTGTGTGTGTGTGTGTGTGTGTGTGTTCTGGTAGATTCTAGTGAATCAGTTTCTGTGTTTTAGTGTTTTAATAGTGAAGAGGCCATGTGTTACTCATTATGCTATTTTGGGCCAGCCTGGCCAAGGGCCAGGTGCAGCTGTTTCTTTCAGTACAATAAGGACACAACTTTCCACCCAAAAAAAACCAGCTTTGCCTTTTCTGTGCTGATACCAAGTCTTATGTGGCTGTGTGTCACTTAAACAAGCCAGGATAATGGGGGCTGAAAGGAACAAGGAGGATCTAGTAAAACGTGACCTATGGGTAAGACGTGGTACGGGTAAATACAATCTATTTGCATGCAGAGCTTGTGTGTGGTGTCAATATTGAACGTTCTTTGTTTGTTTTCAGTCTTTCTAAAGAAGTAAATGTAGTGGCTGTTGGTGTGTTTGACCAAGAGGCATAGACCCAGGACATTCTATTGTGTTTAAAAATTAAACTCAATCACAGGGGATCCTATGGGGGCTAACAGAAAACCTGCCTGGAAACAAGACACTACAATTGGTCTAACAGGTTCCAACATGTGACCATGACCATGTATCCACAAGGACCCACTGAGTCTATCAAAAGGGTAGAAAGGATTAAAAAAAAAAAGACAAGTAAAACACACAACGGTATATAAACCTACACAACTGAGGACCTCCTGACGAGACCAGCTCCAAATTTTGATCTGAGAACTGCAGTCAGACCTCGTTCATAACAGCTAGGCGGTTTATTTAAAAAATAAACACACCCTCCCTTTTTAGAAAAGGAAAATAGAACTGAAATAATCGATTTCATCGTCACAATTCCCCTTTCCAGTTGTTGTAGCTGTTTGCTCATGTCTGCTGCCCCACCCTGACAAATGAGGCACGAAGACCGGTCCAGACTTCCTGGTGTAGATAATCTGAGGCTTCACTGAAGCATAAGCTGAAGTGTACACACAGTGGCTCCAGATGGACTCAGGTCGAAATGACTTTCTACAAGTAAATCATTTCTAAATAGATCCCACCCACATAGGTCTCATACAGATATACAATCTTAAGTATTTAAAATCTTCCAGCACTACTGCTGGAAAGTAAAGTATAAATCTAAAGATACATTTTTCATCACAGAAGATGTCTCCTGGTGTTTGGTCTAAGGGTTTGTGTGTGTGTGTGTTGCCTGCTCAGTAGCTTGAAGAAGAGCTGCCCTTGCACTAATCTCACCTCCACCTTATAGATTCCGAAGAGTCAGCAATACATTAGACAGGTGCATACTCATGTACCCACGTATATAATGGTGCTCTTGTCTTGTCATCTGCGTAGGTCTCCTTTCCGTTACGAACATCTCTTGCTTCAAGATGGTAGTGTTCTTGCCAGGCTGTTGAAAATAGCTAAATGAATATGCATGACAGTGCAACTCTTATAGACATATGGCGCCACTCGCAAATCTCTGTAATATAACCTCAAGGTTTGTTTGATTTTAATTATGTTCCTTCCCATATGGCAGGGGTTGAGTTGTGCAAAGAATACGAAGGGTGAATAGTCCTACCTGTGTCTACGCAGAGTAGGGCGACATGCGTTTGTCTCTACATTTGAGGCGCTTTTAAGGTGTGCCTTAACCCTTCTCAGTAGGACCATAAACAAACCGACAGGTGGTTAAGAGGGTTCTATACTACCTAGGCCCATGACGTCTTAAGGGGATTAGTCTTATCCTAATGGCCAGAACAACCGTAGAGAGGTGTCATAATGATGGGGTTTAACTGCCGACCTTTTGGATGGTCTCAGTGTTATGGGGACTAAACACAGACCTATTGATTGGTCTCAGTGTGAGTACGTTTCGACTCATGCCTTTTAGGAAGGTGACTACATGGAAGGGCCAGGGTTTGGTCATGAACTTGGTGTAGCAGGAGCGATCCTTGCAGTAGCTTGGGGATTTTCTTCATCGTCTCTGGGAACAAGAGGCCCCATTTCAGGGTATACAGGAAGTCCCTGGGCGCCACACTTCCTGTTTATCCCAGCCAGAAGTGAGTGGGGGTGCGGTTGAGTTTGGCTGTCTGGTACAATCTTAACGGGGATGGAAAGGGTGGCAGGCTGGCAGTAAGTAGTTCCAGTTTCCTTGTTTCATTCTTTCTTTGTTTCTTTCTTCCTCTATACAGTGCATCACTCATCATAACTGCCACAGTGGGTTTTGTTTTGCTGTGCCCTTAATGTTCATTTTAATGACAAGTCACCTGACATAGTACCACAAAGGAACAACCAAGGAAAATGTTTCAGCTATAAATCTAAAGAAAGTCAACATCCGTTCCTTGCATTACTGGCTATTAAGTGACTCACTTTCAAAACAAACCTGCTTTATGTGTGGTAATGTGTCACAGAAGTCCTCCTCAAACCCTCTTTCACAAATGTGATGTATTGCATCTGAGGTAAACTTCTGCAGCGTTGTCATTGGCTGCAGTGTTTGATTGCTTGGCAGGGGAGAATCCTCCCATGAGAGCCAATCATCCTCTACTAACAAACTCCTCATTACTGTCTGACTGCTGCCTCACCCCCCCAACGCTAGTTGTATGCATGTTGGACCGCCCATCGCGATCTCTAGTGCTGCCGATCTCAACCTCTAGGGAAGGAGACATATGCGTACCTGCATCCGGCGTTTAAGCGCTTATGCATGCAATTCTTTTAATCATCAAAATGCTTAAAGAAGCTAACGTTCAACCTATTCAAGCAGAACCTTGATTCCAACTAGAGAATGAAAGTGATTGCATTGCATTATATGTATATTGTTGAATAATGAACCGTGTTGTTCGTGTTGTGCTTTCAGATTCTTGCCTCAGTTGAGGTGGGGGATACGTTAAGGCAGGGGAGGTGGTGAAAGGACACACAGCTGGATGTGATCCTGTCTGAGGTTCCTCTATCGCCCTGTCCTCCTCCTGCCCACCCCTGTATCGCTCTGTCCTCTACGTGCATTGTTCTGCCTCCTTCCATTTCCTGTGTGTGTGTGTGTGTGTGTGTGTGTGTGTGTGTGTGTGTGTGTGTGTGTGTGTGTGTGTGTGTGTGTGTGTGTGTGTGTGTGTGTGTGTGTGTGTGTGTGTGTGTGTGTGTGTGTGTGGTTTGATGACTATCGGATACTTGCAAGCAGCCCGTTCCCTAAAATCTTAGCTCAGAAACAATGCCCTTTCAAGGAGGAAAAAACATGTGGTTTTCGGCAGGAATCCATAACATGTTTTTTCTTCATCTCCTGCCCCCTCCCTTGTCCCCTTGTGTAGCCAAAACACAAATCACATGCAGACCTCTCTCTGTGGGACTCAACCAATACGGGGAAAGGTTGTCGCTACATCTATACTGCAGGATCGCACAAACATACATGCATGTACACACACACACACACACACACACACACACACACACACACACACACACACACACACACACACACACACACACACACACACACACACACACACACACACACACACACACACACAGTAGATATTAGCTTTTTGTTTATCATTTTCAGCTTCCATTAAAAAAATAAAACGGATATACCCTAGCGAATCTATTGATGCTGTTGTTTTCGGGTCTATGTGCTCTTTCTAAACGGCTCCTCGGACAGAATGTATAACGGCAGCACTATTGGCTCGTCTCAGTGCTGAGCTCAGAAGCAGTGCGTAGGCAGAAACTCTGCGCCCTTGCTCCCCTGGTTTGACCGTGAGGCTGTTGAGATAAGCAAAGCGGCAGGAGCCAGTTGGTTTGCTAATCCAAACCAAAGGCACCCCCGACAGACTCTCCAGCAGGAACACTGAACGAAGAGGACGCTCAGTTTTCCCTTTCACAGAATGTTCTCGTTGAAATTATCCAGGCACTGAATACTTGTGGCTATTGTGAGAATCATCCTCTTATTTATTTTGTTTTTTTTGCAAGGGGAAAACAAAAGATGTTTGACTTACAATTACCGCACCTTGGCTAAAACCTCTTAGGTTAATGGAATGCTTCCAGTGGTTCCAATGTTTTTTTCCCTGTTAATCAGTTCCTCATTTCTAGCCGTCTTTGGGTAGCGAGGAAGCACTATATAAATGCAATGCATTATTAGGATTTAATTGTTCTTAAGGTATTCACAGTGAAACTGTGGATATTATTGCTATAAATATTTGTATTATACTGAGGTACAATACAGTATAGGTTACAGGAAACGCTTGACAATTTCATTTTATGAATATATCCTGCTGAACTACTGGGGAAGAGATTATTCAAGATAAATTGTATGTTTACCAAGTACAATATTGTGCATTTACGCATAGTATTATTTATACCACCGATTCACCACTAGGGGGTACCAACGTTTATCATAGGGACACGAGGCTCTCTCAAAGCTAAGGTGTGACGCATTCATTGGTTACCTATAGTACTTTGAAACGAACAAAACCGAAAAGAAATTATACAGGACAAACTACAGCATGGTCAGTTTATTATTCATGGTTATTACAATTTATTATGTTGAGTTGGGTTTAATGTGAATTTGGGCACGAGGTCAGTGTATGAAAGACATGCCCTGATGGGAACCAGAGGAATGAGCCAAGAAACGGGGATAAGGAGATATCCCTTCTTTTGATCTTTAATTTCTCCTTATCTGACTCTCTTGGTCCCTAGGATCAGGAGAAGCCAGTCTCGCAGCACAGGTTTGATAACGTGTGTAAGAACAGTAACAACAGCTGAGTACAGTGTGTGCGAATGATCAGTATTTCTGATGATGCTTCCAAGGCTTTGTCAGCTTTAATCAGCGCACCCTGACACCTCTCTCTCGAACCCTGCTGCAATCGGCCAATTCTCCATGTCCAAAGAACATTCCTTTATCGCGTCTTTCTGAGAACCACCTTATGCCATATATGTGCATTCTCATACCTGTTAGGCAGACATCTGTGTCTTAACATTCTCCTTTCGGGGTCAATGACCTGGGTCGGTTCTGGAATGCACATCCCTGGAACCCTGAACTCCAGTCAAGTTCACTGCCTGCATGTCTTTGAACATGTTATCAGGACGCTCTTCGAAAGCAACTGATTTGCTTCGATAAAGGCCAATACGAAAAACAACGCAAAACCCTACACATTACAATGCTAAAGTTCATACTCTGCACAAATCACCTCCAAGCTATTTCCTTCACTATTACAATCATCATGACAAATTCAAATTATCATTATTATTGTTATAATGTTAATGGCGATAAGTAACTTCCAGTCAAATACCATTTAAAGAGCAGTTGAGAACAGAAGTTGTGTATTTCACCCTTAAATCCAAAATAACACAAGAGGAGTCAGCAGTTATGCTGCTCAGTGCTCTGTATGTAGAGCCAGCTCATCAGCACAGTGTCATTCTCTGTAAGGTTAGCTTACTGTTCGCTTAAGAAAAAGGCATATCTTCCTTCAGCTTTATCAGTCAAGTAGATTTATCAAGCTTCCTTTTTGCTCACTATCAATGTATTAGTTTTATCAGTAGTTAAGCGTCCGGTCAGTTTACTTTTGTGTGTGTGTGTGTGTGTGTGTGTTTGTACTACTCCTGCTTCGGGCCAACATACCCACACGCACAGGCCCTTGAATGCACGCACATCCTGTGCAAACATGGACCCTCTCCCGATCCTTCCCCTCACCATCCCTCCTCCATCCATCTCTCCCTCCTTTCCATGACGTGCTCCCTCTCGCCTGCAGCCTCCCCCTCTCTCACCCCCTCACAGTCTCCCCCTTGTGCTCCTGTTCAAACAGAGACTTGGGCCGACCACATCCCTAGCCCTCGCTCTCTCTCTTTCTTGTTTTTTCTTTCCCTCTCTCTTGCTCTCTCTCTCCTTCTGCAGCACACACACATCTCAGTGTGGCCAACGCTGTAAATACTGTGTTGAATATCTCCCTTATCTTTATTGGCTGCGTCCAATATTTGCTCGCTTCAAACTATCCCTCATTCCCCAAAATAAAAAAAAGAACCATCTCTGCAAACAGTTTGTACTTTAAATTCCAAGGCAGCGTTTGACTCTGCTCCCTGTACGCGTACCTCTCGAAGCTGAAAGGATCTGTCCCTCTCTCTTCGGTCTCTCGTTCTCTTTCTATTTGTACCACTAGTGTGGCTCTTTCATGTTTCTCTGCAATGCTGCTGTTTAATTGAAACTGTGGTGGAAAGTAAGTCAATATGTTGGTGGAAGGCTTCAAAAGGGGGACTTGCTCTATAGTGTCAGCAAGTTATTATGACTGAGTCGGGTATTGGGACACACACACACACACACACACACACACACACACACACACACACACACACACACACACACACACACACACACACACACACACACACACACACACACACACACACACACACACACACACACACACACACAGAGAGAGAGAGAAATCTGAGCACCAAATGTTTACAGAAGTGGAATGGAAAGTTGATTTTGCTATGAAGTGTAAGGGACTGCTTTTCCAGGGATGGGGCCTGGGTACTGTGTAGATGGTGATGGTGATGCAGCTTTATAAGTTTAAGTAATAGCAACTTCAGCCTAGCATTTGCCATGACGTGCAAACATTACATTTAAAGCGCCTATAGCACACTTTTCAGTGGCAGTTCAGTTCTGTTGCTTAAAAGGAAAAACGATCATCCTCTGTACCAACAGGCTTCGGACATGTGCTCAAGAAGGACAGTATAGTGTCTTTACTTGCCTATAGGTGGCAGTAAAACAGAAAATTATCTTCTTCACCAAGGGGTGTGTGTGTGTGTGTGTGTGTGTGTGTGTGTGTGTGTGTGTGTGTGTGTGTGTGTGTGTGTGTGTGTGTGTGTGTGTGTGTGTGTGTGTGTGTGTGTGTGTGTGTGTGTGTGTGTGTGTGTGTGTGTGTCAAGGATACTAGCTCTCATTACCTTGGCTAAACAAATAAATGATATTTCCTTGTTAATTGTTTAATAGATGCTGTACGAGTCCTCATTGAGAAGAATCCTGTTTTGTTTCCTCCACCGCCCACATGTCTTCCCCGTCCAACCAGCCACCTCTGCCAACATGATTACTGGCACAACGTGAAAAATTATATTTAGCATATGTTCAACTTTGCCAGGAAACGACAACTTTCTTTCGATTTTTTTTTTAATAAGTGTAGTGTATAGGAACAGAGAATCGTAATCAATACTGACCATGCCATTATTTACCTTGCATGAGTAATGTTACCATTGGTTTAAGTGTCAATGTAAAATAGCTCAATTTATCACTCACACTCCCATGGATCGGAAGGCAGACGGATTTGAGCCTTGTCCCTGGGCCGTCAACAAAGAGTGTGTGTGTGTGTGTGTGTGTGTGTGTCACCAATATGATTTGCACTTTTTTTGTGTGTTCCCAACACTTATAAACTCTGTACCCTAGCTTTGTGTGTGTGAGAGTGAGTGAACCCTGAGATGGTTTGTCGAGGGCTGCTGTGGAATGCTAGGACAGAGTGTACAGTGGCCAGGCATGCTGGGACATCATCAAACATCATTCTCTTTTCTTCTTTTCAGCTCATCATATAAAAATCCAACAATTCAATAGTCTTAGCATGATATTTGATTAGTCACACAATTTTGGTTTTAGCATTCATCGTATTCACTTGATGTTGATGACAGACAAAGTAGACGCAACTATCAGCGAGGATTCAAATTCGCTTGAACATGTATTTAGGTAGGGCAGATCTTCTTTTATTCAACCTTATGACTTCAAGAAGAATACTCAAAAGAACAATGATTTAGTAGTGTACTCTGCTGTGACAGTCTCTGCTGTTAGTCTATTATTACGATATCAACCCGTTGGATTCTTTGTTGATTGTCCGATTCTGTAATCCTTTGATGGCATTGGTTTTCCTCAAACACCTGGCTCTAACTATCATCTCTCCAGTCTGGCCCGGTCCTCCTCATGTACCTTGGAGCAGATGCCATGCACAGCTTAAACTGCCTGAGGACGTAGCTCTGGTATTTCTCATCTCTTGTCATCCACTTGGCCAATGTCCACTTCCTCCTTCATCAGTCTTAGACCAGTCAGAACAAGTCATTGGCCTCTGCTCTTTCAAACACATGTCCATGGTTAATCTCTCTCCCCACAGCTTAGCTCTTTCTCTTTCTTTAGCCTTGACTCCAACTCCAAAGTTAAGAGATGTACAAATGAGACCACTCCCTTACTGGAGCTTTGGTAATCGTAGCAGCTCAGGAACGTATTATCTCGGGTGGTTACTGCTGTAAAAAATAAAGTGTAAATGAGGAGGGGATAGGTAAAATATTCCCATGTTTAGGTGCGCTCATCTAGACCAGCACCCATCCAAACGAGATAAGCCCGACCACCGGTTGGCCCCCTGTATTGTCACTCAGAACGCCAGCGTTCTCTCTTCTGCTGTCTGCCTCCCTACCCAGATCTATCCTTTCTTTCCTTCCTCTGTTTGGTCTTGCTCTGGTCTGGCGTACTTGTGCTCATGCCTGCACTGTGCGGTGAGAGATGGCAGGTCTCTGCTCGTCGCCCTTCTCCTGCTGGAATGTGCAGTGTTGACGAGAGGGCTGGACAGATCAGGCTAGAGGGGTGAGGAAGAAAGGTACAAGAAGGGAAGGGGAGGTCTCTTCCCTCATGCACCACCTACAAAGATGAAAGGATCAAATTGTGGAGACTCGTTAGAGGGGCGTGGAAAAGGAGAGAGATGCTTAAGGAGAAAGCGAGATGCAATAGTAAAACCTGACTTTAATGATGAGCACCTATAAGCCGCAGTATTTTAACAATCCAAGCTGACCTCGGATGGCCTGTGGGAGCTGTTGCAGACCCTCCTCTCCCCCCCCCCCCCCCCCCTCCCCAACTGTTTGCCCAAACCTATCCTTGTCCAGATTTTGTTTGCGTAGGCTACACATTGGTCTATGAATACACATTCACTAGGTAGGTAATTTGCCTAGTGTTTAGTTTAGACTAACTTTAGAACCAAGCTTTAACAAGGTTTGGGCACTAGGAGCCCTTTTGATTAGTCCACTTTATGAGGATTATGATTTTATTCTTATGTATATATAAAATGCGTCTATGATGCATTTCCTGTGTGTCTTCCTGCTCTGGGGCTGTTCTTGTGTGTAAGGTTATCGGGTTCATGATGAGAAGTTGTCCCCTGGCCTCATTGACCTTCAGTAAAGTCCACTGAAACCCCTCAGGCCGCCCGTGCTGTTTCAACCAGCTCAAACCTTGTCCCAACACTCTCACACACAGATTACAAGGTCACCAACCGATGCTAAGCAAGCTCTCTGCATGATTTTCGTTTTTTAATATCCTTCTGCTCGCCTGTTTGGCTGGTGTGCCTGTCCGTCATCATCTCTATCCGTCCCATCATTGGCTGCAATGCTGTTGTAGCGGGGGCGGGTCCTGTGGGACTCGTCTGCGTCGCTGTGACTCATCTGTTGCTGGCAGGGCTGTGTGTGTTCTTTGTGTCAAAGAGGTGGAATGTCCGCTGTCTTCCAGGCCCGACCCGTTTGGCAGGTCATTCAGCCGTCTCCATCAGCCAGTCAGCAGCCAGTGGCAGCTCTGGCTTCAGCGCCCCGGGTACTGGTTTAGTATGAGCCTCAAACTGGGAATCCCTGTCCTGGTGGTTCATGTCCCACGCGGTTTGGAGTAGTTACTTACCCTTCACCATGCGCCCTGAGGCACTTTGGAGGTGTACCTTATTTTTATGTCTGAAAATGTTTCGTGAGCAGCAAAAATGTACTTTGCATTCCGTTTTTTTTTTTCTTTCATTATCTTATGGGGAAATCGTGTTTACGGATGGTCGGCTGCACATTGAACAAATTAAACTAGAACCGTTCTGTGTGTAAGCCTGTCCGTCACACACAGGCTGGTGGCTTCACTGATGATGACTCGAATACCGTCACATTCTGCATGCAGACTGTTCCACCAAAACACTCCACAATCCAATGTCTGCATCAAATTACTCAATTTTTTCTTTATTGAAATCCACAAACAGATTTCAATAATATTAACCGATTCTAATCCAACCCCCTTTCAAAGACATTATTTACCGATTGAGATGTAACCCGGGGTTACATTGAGTGATCAATATGAACGTTGTTCAATGTTGCCACTAAACCGTATGCTCCCATGCCCGATGTAAACACTTAAAGTTGCTATATTTACAACCCGTTTTTAAATCTTGCACCTTTCAACACTGTTGTAGTTGCATGTCTCATGATTGGGTAATGTGTGTCACCGCAAGGACGCGACTACCATTGTGGATATGTATATTAATACACGCGTCTGGGCACAGCGTCATCACAGTGTCACCTGCTCGTGGAAGCCAGGCCTAGCACAGGCCTAGGACTTCAACGTCAGCAGAGGGAGAGATAAAGGACCTGCTGGCCTTCAGACAATGGAATGTGGCAGTTGGTTTCCATCCACGTCAATGATTGCGTAAGAATCATTTTCATCGGTGCTGAGGCGTTGTAAGTCGCCTTCACGCTAGGCGCTGTTGTTCTTCTGCCTCTACCGGTTCTAACGTTAAACCTGGAATGTGACTAACCATTGCTGCTGCAACGTTTTCTTTTTGACCCTGCACAGCTGTGTATTACTGTATGACTAAGTGTTGTGGGTGTTTTGACCAAACATTTCAACACATTTATTTCATTGTTCAACTTTAACTTTAACGAAACTAATTATAATGTAATATTATATTATGCCTATGGGGGGACCATATGCCAGGCCATGTACTCGCCATGACCAAGTGGGCCTGAGAAACACTCTTCTATTTCAGGTGATGGACATGACTGATTCAATGATGAGGGAAGCCCGATTGATGGAATGTTATTTGTCGGGACTTCTATGACCGTAATTGCTTTCACTTGAGTGGCCGCCTGATGGTGTATGATGAGCCAATGACCTCTTGCATTTGACCTGTACACCTATTCCACCATTGGCCCTGTTTATGGAGTCGCTCACAGAGTTACTAATTCAGTGAGCAATAAATTGGTGAGGAAAAGTTGTGCTACAACAAAAGTCCAAAGCATGTGACTAAAGAAATACTGTAATATGCATGACAAACGACTGTGTTAAACAGATGTAAGTTGTGTTGTTGACCTCTTTAAGCCATGCCTTAAGGTGGAGTTTGTCCCTCGGGGATGCACTGACTAACTAGCGGTGTTTGCACCACGGGGAGGAAACGTTTCCTCCCGGCTATTGATTAAAGAAGCTTAACTTTCCACCTCTCTCCGGGTATTCTTCACCTTTTTAGCCTGGTTCTATATTTAGCCTCTGGTCTGTTCTTTAGCCCCCATCTCCCTTCCTCCTCCGCCACCACCCCCACCAGCCGGTCACAGAGCACCTTCTCACCAGCACCACCCCACCCCCCGCCTCTGAGCAAGCACCCTGGCCCCGCTGGAGCCACACAGAGGGGGCTTGTGTCCGGACCACTGCTGGGGTTCGTAGGAAAGGTGTTTAGGTATTCGAGGGGCTTGCTTCTGCAAAGAGACCCGTGCCGAAATCGGTGCTCCTTGATACTTTGAGCTAGATCTCCTTTCTCAGATTTGACCTAGAGGTCTTGACTCGTAGGGAGGTTATTAACAAGAGACCCATTTCAAAGTAGGGCCACGGTTTCTTACTCTTATCCGCTCTGATGCCTCACTGGCAGAAAGAGACGGGAGGCGAAAGGAAAGGTGATTCAAGTGGAAAGAGTTCAAACCCTAAGAACCGGCGATGGGTGTAAAAACACAAGACTGGAATTTGAGGAGGAAGAAGGTGAATAATTAAAGGGAAGGCGGGTTGGGGAATAACAGGCTGCGTGGTTCCACTGATTATTTTCTCATGACCTAAGTCTGTGTGTAGTCCTAAAATGTAGGTGAAACGGGTGGCACATGCAGTTATTTTGGCATCATGTCTATAGTTCTATTTCCGTCCTACCATCCTTGTAAAGATGATCTCTAATCGTTTACTACCGAACATATGCAAATCTTTGAAACGGTAGGACTACTCTTATTAACGCCTTGTGTGAAGCGCCTTCATACCAACGTCAAGTTCCGACAAGTCATCTGCCCGCCCCCACCTGTCCTCTTTAGCTACAGTTGAAGTTTAAAGAATGTCGACCCACCAAACGCACTTTGTAAGCGTAAGATTAAAAAGTTTGATTTAATATTGACACAATGTTTTGGTTGTACGTGATCGTGTATGCAAATACATTGACGAGAGGCTTTGTTGATATAAGCAAATAATGAATTATTTCGTTGTTTAATATGGTGATTTTTTTTTTTTTATGGTGTTGCTGTAAACATTTACTAGCTGTGACCACCTGTTGCCGCATTGTAACTGCGCTTCACGGCTCTCGCAACCACGTCCACTAGAGCAGACTGTGACGTAGACTTTTCCCCTCTCCGAGAGAGGACGGTTCACAGCGATTGGCTCATGGGCAGAAAGAGGAAGGCTGGAGTCGTGCTGTGTACAGTCAGTGGAGACTGGAGACAGTGTAGGGCGAAGACCGTAGCCTGAAGTTTGGTTGCATGGCTGTAGTCTGAAGCACGAGGGTATTCGATTAATAACAGAGTGGTAAACTATGGTCGGCGATTACTGCTCTTTTCCTGGAGATAATACGGAAATGCACTCGCAGAGAAACCCCAAAAACGGACTAAGTTGCAAAATGGTGCTTCAAGCGGTAGGCAAAGTGCTACGGTACGTTCAACTTTAGTTCTTTATTTCTTCACATATTCTTACGTTGAGCATCTAAAGAGCGTTAACGTATAGGTGCGTTTTAATACAGTAATAATGGTAATGCAATGACCTCCGACACTCACTCGTGACAGCGTCAAGTTCTTTATTTATAACTTTCCAAGACATCAAAGGATCTGTCTGTCCCTGGTCACGGTATTTGCTTGGTAGTCACACATGTATAGTGGCATCCTCAAGCATGATCCAGTCATTGGATTTCACGAGAACGCTAAGGAATTAATAATTTTGCTTTTGTGGAAAAAAAGAATATCCATTGGGTTTGCGTTATAGATGGGTGTTCGTCTATAGTTGATGTTAATTAAACGGTTAGTGGTCAATTCTGGGATCCTATTCGTCGACAAGTATACAAATCTCCCCATTGATGAAAACAGGGAATTGTGTTATTGTTAGAGGAGTGTGTTATTGTGGGAGAACTTTTGGAGGGCTTTTCACAACATAGTATAAGAGCACCACTTGATTCAGATGACTTTATTGAAATCAGGCATTTTTTATCGCTATCGAGGTCATCCAGTAGGAAACACCAGCAGACGTTTGTCTGATGTAGTAATGGCATGCCTTTCAGAACTCATAATGCATGCATGACACCATTCCCAAAAATAAAGAATAGGAGGTACATGGGGGGCTAGAGTGTATTGTATTGCTGTAAGTTTACCTTCTGTCTGTTTAGCATTTTCATGTGATGATATTCAGTAAATATGAGTTTCGTCCCCCAGGCGACAGTTACGCCTGTTATCAGTGTAGTTACTCATACCTTCAATGCCGCCAGGTGTCTTTTCAGGCCTGGGGCACACATCTCTAATGCTGTGTTGCCCTTTGTCTGGTCCTAACGTCTAACAATAGTGAAGTCATGGAGCGCGTCATCCCCCATCTTCACGATTTTGGAGAGAATGCTGCCATTGCAGTTGGCAGTGCAGTGTTCAGCAGTTCAGTGCTGTGTTCGGTCATGGTGGCTGTGCCTTGAGTTTAAATCTGCACATATACCACCCCTCTACACTTCCACTTATGTCACATAGCTAATGATCAAATGTTTCAGCACTGACTCTTTAAGTTTCCAGGAAGTCCAGAAACATTTAGTCTACAATCGCTAGAATTGCAAACACAATAACGGTGATGGTGTCGTGGTTATGTTATTAAGGGGAGAAAGACTTTGCTTTCTTGAAAACATTGATTGGATAAGTGGCCACACATTTGTTAGTGTTAAATAATCCAATCATCTCGCCAGCTTCTTTGTTTTGATAGTCTCATCTTTGGCTAACTGATTGGATCGAATATAACATTAGCCCATTCAAGCCTCAGTCATATTTTAATTGGGTATCTAAGACTCCTGAGTGCAGATGAATTGATCAGCTGTACTCTCGACCACATTCAGACTCTTCCCCTCCCCTGACGCCTCCACATGGGTGTTGAGATGTTGATGAGGCTGCATTGTAGCGTCACAGGGGGGTCCTCCTGTAGCCCCTGTGCCTGAAAGCCTCGGTCTGAATGGGTCGGTAGGCGAGTGGGTATGGGGGGTCACCACATCCATGAGACTCTACTGTGTGTGTGTGTGTGTGTGTGTGTGTGTGTGTGTGTGTGTGTGTGTGTGTGTGTGTGTGTGTGTGTGTGTGTGTGTGTGTGTGTGTGTGTGTGTTGGGGTGGCAGATGGTGGTGGCAGTTTCGTTGTTATCCTGCCGGAATGAAACATTTTATTTATTGATCTTTAAAAAAGAAAAACGGATGATACCTTTAGGTATTACAAATATACATGAGTACAAGTCTGTTTGCTGTTCTTTAGAGATCCACAGAGCAAGGCTTCAGTCATATTGCCATCCTTGCTCTCCATTTAGCTCTGTAATGGCCGCTGTGGTTTGGTTAGTCTTGGCATGGCTCTGGCCGCCTGTCTGTGGCTTTTCAGGGTAAAGAGCCATTTTCAATCTCTCCTATTTGAACACTAAAATAGACCAGGAGGCCTGGCTACTGAAGACACCTATCCCAGCCCTCACACTGCTTGCTGCACGAAATGGCAAATATTTTCTTAATAATTTCTTAATCTGCATGCATAGCGTAGAGGATGCAGATTTTGTCCGCATTTTATAGCGAACTCCCTAATATAATCGTCTTTAATATTTTAACTGCTACTCTATCTACAACATTCTGTGAAGTTAGTAGAAGTTGTATGAAAGTGTGTAGTTAACAAAAGGTTGTAACCCACAGGGTTATGTTAATTTTCACGTTACAATTGAACTTGGATTGCCATATCATTTCCTCCAGGGCATCGTATATTTTATTTATTTACTGGTTGAGATCAAGCTAGTGAAAGGAAAGGACTGTAGCAGTGTGAATAAAGCCATTCGTGAAAGAGATTCTTTCCAGTGCTAGTTTATGGAAAGTGCAACTCATCGAGCCATCCCACCCAATAAACTCTTTATAGATGTACTGAGCGGATGTTGTTAATATATTTGTATTAGAGCTGTCAGTTAAACGCGTTATTAACGGCGTTAACGCAAACCAAATTTAACGGCGTTACATTTTTTATCGCGCGATTAACGCAATTTTTTTTTTTTTTTCTTTGGCTCAAAACAAAGAAGCAGTAGCCTGACTGCTATGTTCAAATGACATTTGTTCAAAGCAGTCGTTTAATTGCACTATAGGCTCTTTTGTTGTATCGTCCTGTTTTGATCAGTGTATATGCCAATGTTATCAATAAAAAATCATTTGCACAAGGCAAGCCGATGCACTTCACCATGTTGATAAGAGAATTAAAATGAGAAGAATTATGGGACAAAAAAATCAAGGGATATTTAGCATAGAAAAATAATTTGCGATTAATCGCGATTAATTAGAGTTAACTATGACATTAATGCGATTAATCACGATTAAATATTTTAATCGCTTAACAGCTCTAATTTGTATGCATTGTATGTCAAATACTTTGCCAAATAATGCGTATAATCGTGTTGGGGGGGGTTGGAAAGAGTTTGGATCAAGTGTGGAAAAAGTTGACATCAAGCTAATTTAAATCCAATACGCAAGAACACAAACGTTTGGGTAAATTTGAATAAAATGCTGTTTATAGAGCAGAGCAAAACTATTTGCCCAATAACAATTTCCATCCAGTTTATGGGGCAACCTTCATCTGTGTGAATGGAAACGAGCACAATGCCATCTTCTCCCTGGTTTTGTTTACAAGTGCTGCCTTTACAGCTGGTAATAATTACATCCATTCCGTATACTAATCAACAAGAGCTTATTATGTTGTGGAATATCTGGCTTGGCTAGAAGAGCCACAGGCCTTGAGGGCAAGCCTGGACTCTGGTGAGGTTGTAATCGGTAGGTAAAACTGGATACATTAAAAGCCTTTTAGGTTGCGTAATATCACACAGGCATTAAAACACAGGAGCTCGACATCTGATTCTGCAGCAACTAATTAAGACCTGGCTTGTGCGTCACTGTAAACTAATTCAGTTCATGTTTTAGTACTGAGGTGTTAAATATGCAGCCTGCATCTTCCAAGAGCGCTCTGCACTTCCATTTGAGACAATTGAGGCTCTTCTTGGTACCAAACTTGTGTGTTTGTCTAAGTAATAGAGGTCATTCCCGTAATAATTATTATGTTACTATGTTGGTGGAACCTAGACTTCACCTACCAGAGACACCCTTGTTCTCCTCACAAAGGTTTATTTTTTAATCGTTGTATTTAGCATTCTGTTGGTGTTAGCCAGAACGGAACTGCTTACAGACATTATTTAGCATATCCCCAAAAACACTTTATGTTACATTGACTGTTATCGGTGCAAACCTCACCAGATTTAGTATAAAAGCCTGATGGGGATGAAATACAATTGTGTTAATGTCTTGATACTTGTTTGGGGCTCTGTGTATTCAAGATAAATATTTGTGGTGATAATTGAATCTGAATATGAAGACATAAGCTGACAAAAACATCCACAATGTAGATTTTGTGGACTACCATTGCAAGTTAGATATCTTCAATCCCCTGCACGGCCCAGATTGGGAAGTGTGTGCACGTGGTGCACGTGTGCCGAGGGGACAACTGGAGGCCATACGCATGGACACTAACGCACGCACACAGACTGGACTGGGCCTGTTTCTGCTGGTTCCCTCCACGACCCTGTAGGCAGCTGTTCTACCAGCTGGCTACTCCGTCCACTGGAACAAGGCACATGGTCAGCAAGGTGTGTGTGTGTGTGTGTGTGTGTGTGTGTGGGTGTGGGGGTGGGTGGGTGGGTGAATCAGTGAAAGTTAGCTAGATAGCGTGCATGGCTAGCAGACGTGGTTCAGCAGCTGTCAGGTCCCAGTCCGGCTCCGCCTGTGACCTCGATGTCACCCAGATACGTTGGCCCACTTCCCCATTGTCTTTAATCTCGCTAAACACAGTCTAGTCCTCTGTCCCTATTAACCCTTCATTCCGTCCTTCCAGCATACATGGCGCATTAATAACGGAACATGTGGACTTTGAACTGTGAGGTCGCAGACACAAGTCTCGTCTCGAGCACGTCCTAAATCACTATACCAGATTCGGGTGAGATTTTAATCTGCAAAGCGGTTCACGGTTTCGGGATACGTCGGCCATTCTTCGGGGTCTGCGGTGGATCAGGCTCGCGGATCACGGAGGGCTTCCTGACTGCCGGGGAGACGGGCGGCTCCCCTGGCCGGAGCCACGCTCTGCCCCTGGCCTCGCCTCCCCTCCCGCCTCTTGGCCTGCTGCGGCCGGCCCCTCCGGTGAGGAATGGAGGCCCTGGACTGTTGCCTTTTATGGCGAGAGACTTGGACCTGGGAGACGCCACTGAGCATGTGCGGGAGCTTTGTGACATACTGTGCGTACGTGCGTCCGCTGGAACACCGTTTTTTTTTCCCTATTTTAATAATTATTCTTTAAAAAAACGGTTTGGAATTTTTTAACCTCGCCTCGCCACAAAGATGTGTGAGGCGTTTCCATGGAAACGGGGATATAGACAGGAAATGACTCGCGGGAAACGGAATGAGATTAAAAGGGATGAGGTGTGGGTGGGGGGGGGGTTCAGTCAGTCGACCTGACTGAAAACCTTTACGACTTTGTTTTTCCGATCATGTTCCTTGTGGAGCTCCATCTGACTGGCGAGACCGAACATGCTTCGTACCAAACCACAGTCATCTGCAGTCCAAACACACCTTGTACACCTACCGTCTCCAACGCACTCCAACAGACAGGGCCTTCTCCGAGAAGTACACGCCGACTCGGGGACAGGAGGAAAGGGAAAGGAGAACCAGGTGGTGTTTGCTCATTAATAATTAGCCACCACTGAGTGTAACCTGCAGCGTCTTCCTTGGTTTTCAACGAGGCTGAAGCCAAGCCCAGCCGACGGAGGATGGGTACGGAGGACTCTGCCAGGGTGAATCATTACCCAGGGACGGAGAACCAGTATGTGTGCCATGAGCCGTAAACGGCCGAAATGCCGCCAAAGGGCCCTTTTATTTTTATATAGCGCTGGCAGTTCACTCGATAGTTTGATGAGTCACCGGGTGATCGTGCGATGATGAACATCGAGGTCTGCGTCGAAAGCTCTGCAGCACATATGGGGGGCTTTCTCCATCTGTTTCTACTAGGGAGGGCGGCGCAAGCTTCATATACTGCTAGTAAAACAGACGGTAGTCTGGCTCGTAAGGCCGTGACGGCACCCCGTCATGTTTGCTGCTTGTTTATGAGTTCCCATGGATATCTTCTTGGCTTATGCGTTCTCTGCCTCCCACTCTCTCTTGTGCTCGCTATATATCTCTCTCGGTCTCCCTCGCAGACCTTACATCGTCTGTGATTCTGGTTGCTGAATGTCTTTATGTATTTGTGGGAGATTAAAAGCTCAATGAATTCATTGAGTCTTCAACAACTACCCACACTTCTGAAACGAGCTAGCCGACTCAGGGCATCGATGCTGCCTGGAAGTGACATCATCACTTGTGCGACACCGGGTGTGAGAAAGAGGGTCCTCTTGGTAACAGCCAAGGGAGAGAGACGAAGACCCCCTAGAACTCGCATGGGCCAGAAACGCCAGAGCCGTTTTGTCTGCAGCGATCTGTATCGCTATGGAGTCAGTGGCTGACAGGGTGTGTGGTGAGGGGGGGGGGGGGAGGCAAGGTTGCTGAGGTTATGGCCCTGGAAGTGTAAGTGGGGTGTGATATGACATCCCCATGGTGAAAGTAGCAGTGGAAGTCCAAGACGCTGGGGGGGTGGGGGGGGGGGGGGGGGGGGGGGTGGGGGGGGTTTGGTGGTTGAGCTTCCTAACTACGGATCAGAGGTCATAGTGCGTGACCACTGGGCTGTGTTCTTCAGACACAGCCCTTGGGCCTGTCACTCGTCCAGGGCACGACGCTGTAGCTTTACCCCACACAAGCTGCCTATGTATAGCAGTGTAAGGGTATGTGTCTGTTAACCACAGTCCGACATTAGGAATAGATCTGCACACTGCTTGACTCGCCACCTGCCATGGCTCTGACCTCACACTGGCAGGACTTGAATATAGAGGTCTGTAATGTATGTTTCGCTGTTTGACATGATTTCTAGCGTGAATTTATGTTTAATGCCAACAGAGGTTCTTCTCTTGCCGTTGTGATCACACAGGAGATCTTCCTTTTCATTGCCCTGACAGCCAATCAAAAAGGGTTCTACCATTTTTAACCCGCCTTTTCGTTCTCCTTACAGGAAGTCCAAGACGAAGCCCAACGGGAAGAAGCCCCCGGCGGAAGAGAAGAAGCAGTACCTAGAGCCAGAGTTCACAAAGATCCGCGTGCTGGACTTTGACGTCAAGGAGCTGGTGGTGCTGCCCAGGGAGATAGACCTCAACGAATGGCTAGCGAGCAACAGTAAGTGTGTGTGTGTGTGTGTGTGTGTGTGTGTGTGTGTGTGTGTGTGTGTGTGTGTGTGTGTGTGTGTGTGTGTGTGTGTGTGTGTGTGTGTGTGTGTGTGTGTGTGTGTGTGTGTGTGTGTGTGTACACGATATCATTTTGTAAACAAATTGCAGATAAGAGCATAGCATTTACACTTTATTATAAGCAAATTAGATAGTTAATGTTGTGTTACAACTAGGGCTGCCACTAACCATTGTTTCAATAGTATTCATTAATATATAAAATATTGTATTGATTAGTCTAAATTACATATTTTCTGTATGCATAAAGAAAAAGGAAGGATGAAACGAAATATTTAATATTTAACTTTTTTTCCTTTACACAAAACCTTTCGTTATATTGATCGCACTTGGTCAAACGTTATATATACGAGATTCCCTACCTAGACATATGCTTGACATAATATGGCAGAAATGAAATAACGCCGTAGTATACAAAACAACGTGCAATGTGAATCAGAGTAGAGCAAGGCCAGATTCTACTCTTGACAGGACCTCGTCAACACTCCTTCATTGAACAATCAGAGGCAAGCGAATGGAAGACACAAAAGTCTCCCTTCTGATAATTACACGTTGGTCATTTGTTTCATAAACCAGAATAGACCACACATGTTTTATCACCGAGCTACTTCCTCTCTTCTGTCATCACGAGATGGGGGGGGGGGGGTTGGCTCCACATCAATCGCCCATTGTTTAAATATTTCAACTTTAATGCGCCGCAAACCAACGCAAGGTGTATCAAAGGAAAGCCGTTCCGCACAGGAGCCATAGGAACGCAGTGGCACTGGGCGGTCTGACGGGCCCCCAGTGGGGATTGGGCCTTCTCTGACAGACCGCCTTCCAGAGGGGAGAACCTGTACGTCTTCTCCCAGGTGTTCACGCGTGGTGGGGTGCTGCTGGGACATGCCGTAGACTTTATGTGAACAAAAGGCTGTTTTGTTGTCTGCCAATTTGAAGTGTTTTGGTACTTTTTTGAAGCTTCCGTCTGGGGAAACCCCAGACGGAAGCTTCAAAAAAGTCCCAAAACACAACAACATAACCTCCTTCGGTAGAAGACTCAACGAGCTTAGGGAATCTGTAGGCGTTGACTGGAGAAGCTCAATTAAATTACTTTTTTTAGAACTGAAGAAACGTGCGTCAATTACACATTTACTTGGGTGCGTTTTCAGCGTCATCCACACATTATTATGACTCTGGTTTGTTCTCAGGGTATTGCTTCAAGGTCCATTTTGCTATGGGCTCGTCATCGGTATACGATGTTATCCTGGTATCAAAGCTGTCTAGAGGAAGCCAAGGGTTTAACAGGGTCCAGGATCGCCCCAGATACACACAGGCCTAGACATGCTCCCACAAATCCTGCATACTTCAAGAATCCCTCCGAGCGATCCGTGGTTATATAATGATGTTTACCCAACGCCGTGTTAAATCCTCGTTATCGATGGCAAGCATCTGCTCTGGAGTCTTTCTCTGTTTTGCAAACCTTTTTAGGCCTTAGCTGTATTGTGTCTAAGCATGCTGTGATTCTGTAGGTTGTACAGGGCATGGCACAGACACATATCTCCTTCTTTAATTTTGATTATAAAGCGTTGCATGACAAATTTAGCTCTGGCTTAAACCCAGAACATAAGCCAGCTTGTTAAGGTCTGAATAATACTTTGACTTAAAATGCGGCCCTTAACAAGATTTCTTGATTTGATTTATTTTAATTCAGGCAAAGGCACTTCACACTAAGACTTCCCTCAACCTGAAAAAGTATGCGTGTGTGGAAAGTCATTTTCCATAAGTAGATCACAGCTTTCAGAAATACCTGTTTGAGAGACAGGCTGACTAAATTACCGGTGAATGCGTGCTAAGATTGTGGCTACCGCCCTTTTCCTGTTATTCATGTTTCCTAGTGTGAGGTTAACGCGAGTCTCGTGTGTTTGTCACACGATGGGATCTGATAAGACCCGCTTTGAGAGATGGTCCATTAGTGTCATTACCACGCTGTCTCCCCCTCTTGGGGTTGGACATTTGGCAGTGATAAACGATTTCCTCTTTGGTAATTGAGGTCAGTCCTTGATGGGCAGCTTAGCCATTTGTTTAACCATATCATTTATACTATGATGTAATAATTTCATATTGGAATTTTGGTTGAGACGTGGGTTCATGTTCTTTATGGCTTTATGGTTTACTTGTAGTATCATCTCATCCTATTTTATTGCCATGGCATTTTTTTTAGCATTATACATTATTTTTACATTCTAGATGGCAACCTTAATGCCAAACAGAAGGCTAAACTTTTTAATATAATGTTTATTTCTCTTCGCATGCTTTTGAATAGAGCTAGTGCTAGGGGTGAACTTTCACTGAATCTTTGCACAAACCACCACATTTGTTGTGTTGTTTTTCCCGAAGAACCCCACAGCAGCGTTTCTTAATTAGACCTTGAAAGTGGGTCGTCCAAAGAGAGCGCTCACACCGGCACCCCCACCCGGTCGCACTTTGACCCCCCGCACCGCTCTGAACCCTGGCCGTGTGCCATCCTCCCCTGCCACCCGTTATTCAAACAAAGGACGACCAGTATGTGGTCCTGTCCGCTCCGTGCTGCCGCCCTAGCCAGGGCCCTGCAGGCCGTCTGGGGCACGCCCGTCCTCACACCGGAGCCCGTCTGGAACCCACCCAGAGCGGACCTGAAAGCCACCCGCTGCCTCCACGCTGGCGTGATATTGCATTCCTGTCATTAGGCTGTCTGATAGGTGCATCCAGGTGGACTCACTGTGCTGTGCTTCCTTCCCCAGCAACGACGTTCTTCAACCTTATCAACCTGCAGTACAGCACCATCTCCGAGTTCTGCACCGGGGAGACCTGTCAGGCCATGACCGCCTGCAACACGTGAGTCCTCCCCTCCCATGTTCTTCATGTTCCCCGCCCCACCTGGGGAAGCCGTGTTAATGGGAGCCGCGCCCCTTTTAATGGGGTCACAGAGGAGTGTGCTGAACTCCAGTCGGACGAGGCAGCGCTCATGGGCCTCTCAATCCTAACTCGTCGTCGGTACCGTTCATGTCACCAACCGATCCCCCTGAATAAAACGATGCGCTGCACAGGCAAAGCCCTGGATCTGAGCGCAGCCCGCCATAAATGGATTTACATACATTTTGGCTCTCTGCCTGTGTGTCCCCAGACGTGGTGAAGCACCCCTCTCCGCCTGGGGTTGGATGTCAAATGCCATGGCCTGAGGACCACCGCACTGTTTACCTTTAGGGTGGTCTCGTCCCCCCCCTGAGGGTGGACCCCCGGGCGTAGAGCTACAGTAGTAAAGAGCTGCTAGACACTTGGAACACGGGCCCTATTCACTGCATGTTAACAGAAGGGCGGTGGCAGAATGGACGTATTTATACAGCTAGTTGACTCTGTCTGGGTGCGGCTCCTTCTGTGTGTATAAGAGCCCCCCCCGCCCCCCCACCCTTCATACAAAATCAGGAGAAGCCAGATCAGCCACCCCAAGTGGTAACAACTCACTAAACTTATACTAAATGTATTCATATAGCCACATTTCATGCACACATAAATGCATAACGCATTAACACACATTTAACATCCTTAAACCAAATTAAAGAGAAACCGTAATGTATTTTTATGAACAAAAGAACCAACATTAATTTATGCATTCATTCAATACACAAACATACACAAAACGCACACATTCTATTCACATAGACCTGCATGTATTTACATTCTAAGCACCTACATTCTCACACTTTTGGCACATGGTTTAAAATGACACGTGTTGGAAGGTGTTCCCACGACCCCCACACGCACGTCATAATGACGGAGAACTCACAACAAGACGTTTTTCAAAAAATGTCACTGATGGCTCCGTTGACAAGGACAAATAAGACACGACGAGCATGTTTCAGCCGCCTCCCCTCCAGCGACCACAACCCTTACAGCGTGAGAACAAACCCTGCCTCTGGCGTGTCAAACCACAGGGTCTGAAATTCCTCCCACTTTAATATCTGGTCTCTGCTATTCTAGGGGTTGTCTGCCTGGGTCTTGTTCCTGAACTCTTGTACAGATGCATGGTACTAAAGATTTATTTGGGTACTAAAAATGTGTTTATTGTAGCGATAATGTTAACCATTAGTTGAAACGAGCCATGACACTTGGGTTGAATATTTTATATAGGCTTGTATGATACTGGATATGATAAGTAATGGCAACAATATGTTTGCTGTTACATTTCTGTGTTTTATGTAGTGTATTAACTTTAGACGGATAGATAAACATCTCTTTATATTTAATATATAAAGTCGTTTAACAGAGCATGCATCAGCCCTGGCTATCTATCTAGCGACTCGACTTTTTAATTCATACTTTTACGGCCTTTCCTATTAGAGGTAAACGGTATTCTAGCCACAGAGGATGAAGTGCCCGGGCCCTAGCCCAGCCTTGAGTTTCCATACAGGGTCTGCCTGTCTGTGTCAGAGAACACAGTGTGGCTGGCCCCTGCCCCAGGCTAAGCCCTGCGCTATTTTAGGCAGAAAATGTTTCCATGAGCTCTGAGGCAGCGGAACCATTTGGTAGTTATTTAGACTCATTTGTGTGTCTTTCTCTCTCTTGTATAGCAGCGTTGTCTGTGTGACCTCAGGTCCACGGCAGCGGTTTAGTGGGTTCTTGTTGTGGTTTTAAGAGCGGAGGGTAGCTTGGTTAAAGCAGAGCTCTAATCCTGTCAGAGCATTGTCCTGCCAGGTTCCCAACGCTGTGCCTGTGGTCTGCCGTAGCTGCTCCGCGGAGTCAGAACCGGGAACGCTCGACATTCCTCAGGATTTGTCATGTCTGTCCGCCCCCTCCCCCCCCCCACCCCCCTCCCCCCTCCCATGGCCCACATGGCGAGCAAACCCTCAGCCCTGACGGAGACATCCCAGCCAACACCTCTGTTCTCCGTTAGCCGGGACACCGTGGCTGGATAGGCTTCTCATTTCGCCGAGCTATGTTGTTCCACCACAGATAATCGGCTGATTCATTACCATGGTCTGTTTGCAGGCGCAATCTCTGATCGTCAGCCGCAGTCCGGCTGTGTTCTGCATTGTGTGTATCCCAAACCTTTTAATAGTTGATGGCGCTGGCTGTGAGAAGGATCCAACACTTTCAGACCTGTTTGAGAGTCGTCTCCTCTGGCTCTGCTATGATGTTTCTGCTCCTCTTTCTTCCGCTCTATCCCCAGAGGAATCCAAGCCCAAATGGAGTATCATTGGTCTACTAATCCCTGCTGCCGGTCTTTCTCCCCCTCCCCAATTTGCTAGTGAGATTAGCATGTGGCTAGTGAGATTAGCATGTGGCTAGTGAGATTAGCATGTGTCTAGCCTAACATTCAACCTCCTAGCTCTCTCCTCGGTTACACGGTTCTCATAACCGGGTCGCCCTGTCCGGAAACGTTTGACCAAGAGGAGAATCTCTCTCTCTCTAGTAGCCCGCATGGGCGAGTGTCTCGTTACGGTGGAAATGAAAAGCCCGGAGCTATGAGGTCGCCAAGTCCACTGGAATACCAATATACGATGGTGTCAGGCCACTGCTTCTGACAGGAGCTGGCTGCTTGGAGGGGAGTGGTCCGACTGTATCCTGAGGCCGGGCGGTTCATCATATGTTGGGATGCAATCGGATCATTATTAGTCTTGATGTCACGGTTATCAACACCAAACCAAGAGGAATGGGTTTTTCTGGAAGGACGCCTGGACGTGCTCCCCTCCTATGACCTTTCGCTCCGAGAGGTCAAGCCCACCTCTAGAGTGAGGCTACTTCCTCCTAGGGATGGTCAAGCCCACCTCTAGTGTGAGGCTACTTCCTCCTAGGGATGGTCCCGCCCACCTCTAGAGGGAGCCTACTTCCTCCTTAGGGATGGTCCCGCCCACCTCTAGAGTGAGGCTACTTCCTCCTAGGGATGGTCCCGTCCACCTCTAGAGGGAGCCTACTTCCTCCTAGGGATGGTCCCGCCCACCTCTAGAGGGAACCTACTTCCTCCTTAGGGATGGTCCCGCCCACCTCTAGAGGGAGCCTACTTCCTCCTAGGGACGGTCCCGCCCATCTCTAGAGGGAGCCTACTTCCTCCTAGGGATGGTCCCGCCCATCTCTAGAGGGAGCCCACGTCCGCCAATCAGAAGGCTTCTGCGTCAGACAGGTTCTCCCAGTATGAGGCAAGAGAGGAAACTCCGATTACGGCAATAATGACGAGAGACAGGTTTCAACAAATGACTGGATCGTCTTATCAGGGAGGTGTGTGTGTGTGTGTGTGTGTGTGTGTGTGTGTGTGTGTGTGTGTGAAAACACAATTTTAAGTTTTTATTCCCAATAGTATTTATAGTGATTACTCTTCTTTGATCCTTTTTATTTAAAATTCTGTCCCTGCTCTTGTTTTTTTTTTTTTTTCTAAATCCTGTCGCGGCTGCCTCGTTTGTTTCACTGTACATCCTGTTTCTATCTGTGACCAATAAGCTCCTGCGTCTTGACTCTCTGGGGCTGAAGGGTGACCGAACCACTCCTCTGTCCACAGGATATACTACTGGTATGACGAGAGGGGGAAGAAGACCAAGTGTACCGCCCCGCAGTACGTGGACTTCGTCATGAGTCTTTGTCAGAAACTGGTCACAGATGAGGAGATCTTTCCCACAAAATACGGTGAGTGCCTGTAGGCCCCTCTGCAGCCTGTTCCCCCACTCACCCTCTCACACTCAAAGCAATGCCACTGCCCTCTGCTGGCCCGGTGGAGAACTACACCTGGAAGTGTGGACCTTTAGGCTCGTGTCAGTTACGATAACGCTATGAACAAGGACTAACAGACTCAAGAACAGTTTTCTTCCCTAAAGCCATTTCCACCCTGAACTCACACATGCACTGACCTCATGAACTTTCCCCCCCAGCCCTCCCCAATTTTTATGACTTTTTGCCCGTTATTAGATTTGTATTTTTATATTCTACATGTGTATGCACTGTGAATGAAAGGCTTTCAATCTCATTTGACCACATATAGTGAGAGTAAAAGGCATTCATTCATTCATTCCTGTTTGAAGGACAGTACATGAACCTTAACAGGTCCTTCTGTCCCTTTCCCTGCAGGCAAGGAGTTCCCCAACTCGTTCGAGTCGCTGGTGAAGAAGATCTGCCGGTACCTGTTCCACGTGCTGGCCCACCTGTACTGGGCCCACTTCAAGGAGACGGTGGCGCTGGACCTGCAGGGACACCTGAACACTCTGTACGCACATTTCATCGTTTTCGTCCGGGAATTCAACCTGGTGGACCCCAAGGAGACCTGCATCATGGACGACCTGTCCGAGGTCATCTGCACCCCCGCCCCCCCCGCGCCGCCAGCCCCCCCCTCCGCCACCACCTCCTCCTCCTCCCCTTCCTCACAAAACCACGTGACGGAGAGATGAGCAGGCCTGGAGGCGGGACTCACCATCCCCCCCCCCCCCCCCCCCCCCGCTTCCACAGGGTGGGGAGAAGAACAGATAGCAGAGAGAGAGAGAGGAAGAGGGAGGGGGAGGAAGAGAGGTAGAGGAAGAGAGAGAGAGAGAGAGAGAGAGGAGAGGAGAGGCCTGGCTCTGAGCCAGCAGGACCTGGAGCCCTCCCCCCCCCCCCCCCCCCCCCCATGTTTCGCTCTGACACCCACCCAGCAGCCGGGCCGCAGAGGGGGAGGGGGTTTCTTGTCCTGGGGGGGGGGGAGGGGTTAGTCTTGCCAGCAGGAAATGGCGTGAGCGTTCCTCCTCAGGGGTCAAACAGCCCCCTCCCGTCTCCTCCCCTCTTTAACTAGGAACAGAAACTATGTGCGTTTTATTATTTTCTTGTTTATGTTGGAGTTTTATTCAGTTCTCGTTTTTATTTTATTTCTCCTTTTTCCTTTTTGTTCGTTGACCCGTGTCGGGGCCGGTGGGTCGGTGAGGCCCCCCCCAACAAGGCCCTCTGCTTTGCTTTGTACAGTGTTCATGTGTCATGTGTGGGTGAAACCATCTCTGTTAAGCCGAGGGCGCGCCACCGCCCCCTAGTGGCGCACCACCGCCCCCTAGTGGCGCGCCACCGCCCCCTAGTAGCGCGCCACCGCCCTCTAGTGGCGGGCCACCGCCCCCTAGTAGCGCGCCACCGCCCTCTAGTGGCGCGCCACCGCCCCCTAATGGCGCGCCACCGCCCTCTAGTGGCGCGCCACCGCCCTCTAGTGGCGCGCCACCGCCCTCTAGTGGCGGGCCACCGCCCTCTAGTGGCGCGCCAGCGCCCTCTAATGGCGGGCCACCGCCCCCTAGTGGCGCGCCACCGCCCTCTAGTGGCGGGCCACCGCCCTCTAGTGGTGCGCCAGCGCCCTCTAATGGCGGGCCACCGCCCTCTAGTGGCGCTAGTCAGAATGGACGTAGAAGGCCACCGTGCTGAACAGTCGGGAGCCACATTATTGCCTAATGCGGGGGTTGGGGGGCGATATACTAGCCAATCACTGTTTGTGTTGTTGAAAGCGCTTCCTACTCAGGATATGAGAGATTATGTCACTGCTGCCGGAGGGAGGCCTCTCCCTCTCCCTCTCCCTCTCTCTGCCGTGTTTCTTTCATTTATTACGATGCTCTCTCGCCCTCACGTTGTCCCCTCGGTCTCACGTAACACCAAACCGCTCCCCGTCCTCCATATTTACAGACGTCGATGATGTATAACTACAGCCACATATTTAGCGGGTGCGTCCCTACGAGCTGCCCCGCCCTAGTGACCCCGCCCATGTAGGGCAGCGTATCCACAGAGTGGCGGCGCCGTCGGAGCAGGGAGAGCGAAAGGAGAAGCTAAAGATTGTATGATAGAAGATGTACTCTCCCCGGGGAGCCGCTCGCTACCAGGAAGACTGCACCGCTCTGACCCTGTCCCAGGGGGGCTGTCGCCGGCCCACCCAGGGGGGCCAGAGCTCCACAGGGGTGCGGGCGGGGGGGGGTCCCCTAACCCCCAGTCCCTTTAGCTCAAGGACAAGGACATTCTGCAATGTCCGCAGGCCCCGGCGGAGGGTGGGCAAGGGTGGGGGGGTGGGGAGGGGGGGGTGCTGGGTGCTGCTGCTCCTCCGGTCTACTCTGCTGTTTCTGTATCACTGAAGTCCCAGGAAATGACATCGTCCTCGCGGTTCCTCCTTAGCGCCAACGCAAAACGTTAACCTCCTTTTTTGTTTTGGTTTTCTTTTAAGATGGATATTTCTTCATCTTTTTTACGTTTTTCATTCAGAAAACAAAGGAAATGAGGCGACTTCATAGGAGGTGACGGTGTGGACGGTCGCGGCCGCGTCGCCGTCGTTACACTTGTATAGAAAATGCACATTCTGCTTGGACTTCACTGTACGGCATGGCCAGCAGCTCCCCTCTGATTGGATGATTCTCCTTTTTAGTTTATTTATTTTTTTGTTTTTGTTTGCAGGGTTCCTCAGTTCTGGCTTTTATTTTTATGTATTTTAATTATTAACTAAGTTAAAAGCAATTAAATATTTTAAACTCTGCAGATTATAATCTAATAAAATACAGAAATGCCAAACGTGTGTCGGTCTGTGGTTGTTTCTCTCTCTCTCGTGTGTGTGTGTGTGTGTGTGTGTGTGTGTGTGTGTGTGTGTGTGTGTGTGTGTGTGTGTGTGTGTCCGGTTCTTTTTGGTTGTGTATCCAAACTGCAGCAAAGATCCAAGTTGATGGCATTTTATATATATTAGACTTTATTTGAGGCAGTTATGTTAACACTTTGATACGCATTCCTTACAACATACACATTGTAGAATTGTCAATTGGAATCTGCCGCATCTCATAGTCCACAGCATTCTATGCAGGCTAATAATGCCATGCAGAAAGAGAAAGTCATGCTTTAATTCAGCATCAAGCCAATGGGCTTTGTAGTAGTTATATTTGGATCATCTTGTGCTATTCGTTTGCATGCTTTGTGTATTCTTTACAAGTAGTAAGTACAGAAGAACCAGGTACATTTCAGTCTTTCTTGAAATTAAAATTCCAATGCATAGAATTTTTACCAAACACCTTTAAAGGGTACACCGGTATTATACAACAGGTGTGAGCGTGATTAACCTTACAAGCCGTTTTGAAAATCTGCCTCTTCTGACAACACAAGTGGGCGGGTCGACCTAGGTGTATGGTGGATAGATCAGAAACGTTGGCTACAGTCCACTGGGTAGGCTTGTAGACTGATCTATCCCTCTTTAATTGGTCCATGGATCTATCCAGCACACATCTAGGTGGACACGCCATGTCAGCAGAGGCCGATTTTCAAAACGGCGTGTAACGGCAAATCACACTCACACCTGGTGGCATAATATGTCACCTTTAAATGTAGCTGTTGCTAACTGATGATGAAGCTCTGCTGTTTGTGTACTGCGCCAAGAAGCTTCCGCTTTCTCACCGCCGCCCTCGAGGTGGTGCCCTCCTTCGTCTTAAAATGCGCAATGCCTCCAGTCTCGTCGAAGGTCTTTGCGCTGCAGCACGGCGTCGGCACCCGCACGGTGTGGCCGAATTTGGAGTAGTCCACCGCGTACATGCCCTCTTCCTCGGAGACTGTGGGCACGAAACGCTGCCCCCACAGGATCTCCTCCGACACGTACGACGTCCGCGCCTGCGTGGTGATGCCCGTCGTCTCCACCACTCCCTCGAGCACCACGATCACCTCGATGTCGTCGTGCTGCAGATCCGACGCCGACACCTGGTATAGAGGACTCTCTTTCTCGATCACGTGGCATATGATGAGTGGGGACACCAGAAAGAGGCCGTTCGTGCCGATTGGGTTGTCCAAGTGGATGTCGATCTGGTCCAGAGGCACCACCTCGCCCTCACTCGTGCTCGTCTTCTTGACCACCTGCATGCGCACGGTGGCGCTGATGATCATGCTTTTCCTCAGGTCCCCGATGCGGACCATGAAGCACAGCTTGCTGTTTCGGATGGAGATGACCGCGTGTTTACTGAAAATCAGGGTTTCGGCGCGCCGATTGGCCTGCGCGGTTTTCATGAAGATGCAACCCAGCATGATGGCGTTGATCACCAGCCCGACGATGTTTTGGACGATGAGAATAATTATGGCGGACACGCATTCTTCTGTGACCATCCGACCACCAAAACCGATGGTGACTTGGATTTCTATGGAGAGGAGGAATGCCGAGGAGAACGACTGGATGCCCGTTACGCACGGGATAAACTCGTCCCCTGTGTCATCCAAATCGCCGTGCGCGAAGGCAATGAGCCACCAGATCATCCCAAAAAGCAGCCAACTGCAAAGGTACGACATGGTGAAGATGATCAGTGTGTGGACCCATTTTAAATCCACGAGGGTGGTGAAAACGTCCTGAAGGAAGCGGCCCTGCTCGCGGATGTTCGTGTGGGCCACATTACAAGTTCCGTTCTTGGCGACGAACCGAGCCTTCCTCTGGCTCGCCTTGAACTTGCTGCTGGGCTGCTGGACTTCTTCGGACAGGCGCGTCAGTAAATAGTCCTCTGGAAGGAGTCCTTTCCTGGACAACATAGCGCTCCCATACTATGCCCACTTTTCAGCTTTGAAGAAACCGAATCGCAGTCGATCGACGGCAGGGAGGAGTTGGTCGGTCACCCTCAATGTTTGGAGCTATGCGCGCCCCCCTCACTGTACCGCCTCACCCTCAACCCCCCAGGTCAGGCGTTAGTCGGCTGGTCCCACCAGAAGACCCCTCACTTGGCATGACAGTTGTCCCTGTCACTCATCCCAACACCCCGGCGCGGGTCCATTGTATATCACCGGAAAGTCGCGCCGTTCCCAAAGAGATTATTTAAAACATATAAATAAAAACCAACGTAGATATATCCATACCTGAATTCACAGTAAAGGATGTGATGCTAAAGAAAAAGTGCGCGGCCGCGTTGTACCTTTGGTTGATAGGGTACTTTTAAAAAAAACTACGCCCCCTCCCTCCCCCTGCTTAGTCAGGCATTTCGATTAGCCTGAGAAACCCGAGAGGGGGACATAAGAGGTGTATGGTGTCGGAGTGAGAGCGCCCCCCCCCCCCCCCCCCCTTTCTGCAGCTCTACGATGCATCTCGAAGTGCATCGAGTGTTAAAACAAAACAATAATTTTGTTTGGATTTAATTTCTATTTCTTTATAGATCTACCAGAGGGAGAATGCGGAGATCCTATCGTCAGGATATATATATTAAAAGAAAGTCCCTAACAGTTATTGAATGCAGGGTCGTCTCTAGACGATTTTAGCAGGCAGGTGTGGCTCAGAATAACACAGCGGGAGCAATTCCAATGTGTACAACAAAATGCATTGTGTGGCAACGTGTGCTGTAAATCCTAATCCAACTCTTCAGTAACTTTCCCCCTGCCCAATCACCTCCATATCCAGAATAACTGGATATTTTTTTAGTGCCTGAAGTTAATTTCTTTCCATCGATTGTTCTGCCACCTTTCATTTTCCCCTCGTGACAGGCAAGGCAGAAGTCCGCTCAAAAAGCAACACTTCAAACAAAAAGACCAAAACCATCCACAGCAAAGACAAACACATGTTAAAGTGATAATTTAGCTTATTTTATTAACAAAGAATTAATATTTTATGTACAAATATAATACATGATAAAAAAAAAATTGGGGAAACGAAATATATATTCCATGGTAAGAATTGCACTTTGAACGTTGTCCTTCCTGTGTCGCCGGCGTCGCCGTACGAGCGCCGCCGGCCCGCTACTTGTCGGCCCGTACGAAGGAGGCGAAGACGCTGTCGTCCTTCTCCAGCAGCGCGTGGGGCCGGTCGTACTCCAGGATGATCCCGCGCTTCATCACAATCACCAGGTCGGCGTTCAGGATGGTGTGCACGCGATGCTGCAACGCACAACCGCACCAGAGGGAGCGCTTTGAGAGGGAAGGGGCTCAGGGGGTTCAGGGACATAAATAGAACGGTCGCTGTTCAGCCGCCGTCAAGAGCGCTTTTGCAAAAGAGAACTGGGTCAGACGTCGTTCCATGGAAAGCACCGACACACATGCACATGAGTCAGGGTTGCAGCACGCACAAAACCCCCCAAGGGTGTTCTGCGATGCTGTATTCTAACATCAAAGTCAAAATAGCACAGAAAACAGCACAAATGGCTTCTTTAGATGATGTGAAGTGCAGGCCTATCTCATGCTAGGGGAATGTTGGATGGGAACACCTAACAACCGACATCAATCCACCGACTGCAGCCAAGCAGAAACCAGGTCGGCCTGAGATTCAGTTGATTTGAGATGATCTTGAAATCGTGCACCAGCTTATTCTCTAACTGATCCTGCAGAGCAGAGGAAAGACCAGCGCTGCTGAGGCACAGAGCAGAGGACCGTCGGCGGGGTGAAGCCAGAAGCAGTGAAGCGGTGACCGCCGTGTATACTCACGGCTATAGTGACCACCGTCCGGTCGGCGAAGGCCGTCATCACCACCTTCTGAAGGATGCTCTCCTGCAGGGAGGACACAGGGACACGGTCAAACTGTCACCCTTTGCTCTCCATTATCACCAGACACCGTCCCCTATTGCATCTGTTTTAC
>NC_044056.1:2068609-2081109 GCF_902167405.1 Gadus morhua | reverse complement strand
ATTTGTTGTGAAAACGTTCTCACTTGCAGTTTCAGCCAGGGGCCGGGGGGGGTGCTGCAGCACCCTAAGCACCCCCACTTCCCGCGTCCCTGGGTAATAATTTTGTTTTTTATTTGTCGTCATGAAAAAAACAAAAGGGGTAACACTGTCGATATTTATCAATTAAAACATAAGGGGTAACACTGTCAATATGTATCAATTAAAACATAGGGGGTAACACTGTCGTTTTTATCAAATGAAACATGAGGGGTAACACTGTCGTTTTTCTTTGGTCATCATGAAAAAATACATAAGGGGTAACACTGTTGTTTTTTATTGGTTGTCATGAAAAAAAACATGAGGGGTAACACTGTTGTTTTTTATTGGTCGGCATGAAAAACAACATAAAGGGTAACACTGTTGTCTTTGTCAAATAAAACATAAGGGGTAACACTGTCGTTTTTTATTGGTCGTCATTAAAAAAAACATAAGGGGAAACACTGTCGTCTTTTATTGGTGGTCATGAAAAAAACAAAAGGGGTAACACTGTCGATATTTATCAAATAAAACATAGGGGGTAAGACTGTTGTTTTATATAACCTCAGACATAAATAAATTGTAAATCTCAGTGGGAAGTGGAGAGAGCTGTGAGCTAACCCCCTGGAGACCGGGGTTCAAGTCCGGTTGATGTCTGCTTTTGGAAGACTCTTATCTCTATTTCATGTGAATTATAAAGTCAAGTATAACCTTTGTGATGTCTTTATCCGGTGTCTTGATGGTGCATTGTTAAGTTCGTAGGTTAACACTCTAAACTGCTCATGTTCGGATCCCCGCAAAAACGTCGAAAGGGGTGCCACTGTTGTTATTTGTTGGTCAACATGGAAATAACATGAGGGGTAACTCTGTCGTTTTTTGTCGGCCGTCATTAAAAAAACCATAAGGGGTAACACTGTCGATATTTATCAATTAAAACATAGGGGGTAACAATGTCGTTTTTATCAAATGAAACATGAGGGGTGACACTGTCTTTTTTTTTGGTCGTCATGAAAAAAAACATAAGGGGTAACACTGTTGTTTTTTATTGGTGGTCATGAAAAAAACAAAAGGGGTAACACTGTCGATATTTATCAAATAAAACACAGGGGGTAACACTGTTGTTTTATATAACCTCAAACTTAAATAATTTACAAATCTCAGTGGGAAGTGGAGAGAGCTGTGAGCTAACCCCCTGGAGACCGGGGTTCAAGTCCGGTTGATGTCTACTTTTGGAAGACTCTTATCTCTATTTCATGTGAATTATAAAGTCAAGTATAACCTTTGTGATGTCTTTATCCGGTGTCTTGATGGTGCATTGTTAAGTTCGGAGGTTAACGCTCTAAACTGCTGATGTTCGGATCCCTGCAAAAACGTTGACGGGGTGCAACTGTTGTTAGTCAACATGGAAATAACATATGGGGTAACTCTGTCGTCTTTTGTCGGCCGTCATGAAATAAAACATAAGGGGTAACACCGTTGTTTTTTATTGGTCGTCATAAAAAAAAACATATGGGGTAACACTGTCGATATTTATCAAATAAATCATATGGGGTGACACTGTTGTTTTTCTTTGGTCGTCATGAAAAAAAACATAAGGGGTAACACCGTTGTTTTTTATTGGTCGTCATAAAAAAAAACATAAGGGGTAACACCGTTGTTTTTTATTGGTCGTCATGAAAAACAACATAAGGGGTAACACTGTTGTTTTTTATTGGTCGGCATGAAAAAAAACATAAGGGGTAACACTGTTGTTTTTTATTGGTCGGCAGGAAAAAAAAAAATAAGGGGTAACACTGTCGTTTTTTATTGGTCGTCATGAAAAAAACATAAGGGGTAACACTGTTGTTTTTTATTGGTCGGCATGAAAAAAAACATAAGGGGTAACACTGTTGTTTTTTATTGGTCGGCATGAAAAAAAAAATAAGGGGTAACACTGTCGTTTTTTATTGGTCGTCATGAAAAAAAACATAAGGGGTAACACTGTCGATATTTATTAATCAAAACATAGGGGGTAACAATGTCGTTTTTATCAAATGAAACATGAGGGGTGACACTGTCGTTTTTCTTTGGTCGTCATGAAAAAAACCATAAGGGGTAACACTGTTGTTTTTTATTGGTCGTCATGAAAAAAAACATAAGGGGCAACACTGTCGTTTTTTATTGGTCGTCATGAAAAAAAACATAAGGGGTAACACTGTCGATATTTATTAATCAAAACATAGGGGGTAACAATGTCGTTTTTATCAAATGAAACATGAGGGGTGACACTGTCGTTTTTCTTTGGTCGTCATGAAAAAAACCATAAGGGGTAACACTGTTGTTTTTTATTGGTCGTCATGAAAAAAAACATAAGGGGTAACACTGTTGTTTTTTATTGGTCGTCATGAAAAAAACATAAGGGGTAACACTGTTGTCTTTGTCAAATAAAACATAAGGGGTAACACTGTTGTCTTTGTCAAATAAAACATAAGGGGTAACACTGTCGTTTTTATCAAATGAAACATGAGGGGTGACATTGTCGTTTTTCTTTGGTCGTCATGAAAAAAACCATAAGGGGTAACACTGTTGTTTTTTGTCGGCCGTCATGAAATAAATATAAGGGGTAACACTGTCGATATTTATCAAATAAATCATAGGGGGTGACACTGTTGTTTTTCTTTGGTCGTCATGAAAAAAAACATGAGGGGTAACACAGTCGTTTTTTATTGGTCGTCATGAAAAACAACATAAGGGGTAACACTGTTGTTTTTTATTGGTCGGCATGAAAAAAAAAATAAGGGGTAACACTGTCGTTTTTTATTGGTCGTCATGAAAAAAACATAAGGGGTAACACTGTTGTTTTTTATTGGTCGGCATGAAAAAAAACATAAGGGGTAACACTGTTGTTTTTTATTGGTCGGCATGAAAAAAAAAATAAGGGGTAACACTGTCGTTTTTTATTGGTCGTCATGAAAAAAAACATAAGGGGTAACACTGTCGATATTTATTAATCAAAACATAGGGGGTAACAATGTCGTTTTTATCAAATGAAACATGAGGGGTGACACTGTTGTTTTTTATTGGTCGTCATGAAAAAAAACATAAGGGGCAACACTGTCGTTTTTTATTGGTCGTCATGAAAAAAAACATAAGGGGTAACACTGTCGATATTTATTAATCAAAACATAGGGGGTAACAATGTCGTTTTTATCAAATGAAACATGAGGGGTGACACTGTCGTTTTTCTTTGGTCGTCATGAAAAAAACCATAAGGGGTAACACTGATGTTTTTTATTGGTCGTCATGAAAAAAAACATAAGGGGTAACACTGTTGTTTTTTATTGGTCGTCATGAAAAAAACATAAGGGGTAACACTGTTGTCTTTGTCAAATAAAACATAAGGGGTAACACTGTTGTCTTTGTCAAATAAAACATAAGGGGTAACACTGTCGTTTTTATCAAATGAAACATGAGGGGTGACATTGTCGTTTTTCTTTGGTCGTCATGAAAAAAACCATAAGGGGTAACACTGTTGTTTTTTGTCGGCCGTCATGAAATAAATATAAGGGGTAACACTGTCGATATTTATCAAATAAATCATAGGGGGTGACACTGTTGTTTTTCTTTGGTCGTCATGAAAAAAAACATGAGGGGTAACACTGTCGTTTTTTATTGGTCGTCATGAAAACAAACATAAGGGGTAACACTGTTGTCTTTTTCAAATAAAACATAAGGGGTAACACTGTCGTTTTTATCAAAAAAATAAAAAGGGGTAACACTGTTGTTTTTTATTGGTCGTCATGAAAAAAAACATAAGGGGTAACACTGTTGTTTTTTATTGGTCGTCATGAAAAACAACATAAGGGGTAACACTGTTGTTTTTTATTGGTCGTCATGAAAAACAACATAAGGGGTAACACTGTTGTTTTTTATTGGTCGTCATGAAAAAAAACATAATGGGAAACACTGTTGTTTTTTATTGGTCGTCATGAAAAAAACAAAAGGGGTAACACTGTCGATATTTATCAAATAAAACATAGGGGGTAAGACTGTTGTTTTATATAACCTCACACTTAAATAATTTACAAATCTCAGTGGGAAGTGGAGAGAGCTGTGAGCCAACCCCCTGGAGACCGGGGTTCAAGTCCGGTTGATGTCTATTGGAAGACTCTTATCTCTATTACATGTGAATTGTAAAGTCAAGTATAACCTTTGTGATGTCTTTATCTGGTGTCTTGATGGTGCATTGTTAAGTTCGGAGGTTCACTCTAAACTGCTCATGTTCGGATCCCTGCAAAAACGTTGACGGGGTGCAACTGTTGTTAGTCAACATGGAAATAACATATGGGGTAACTCTGTCGTTTTTTGTCGGCCGTCATGAAATAAATATAATAATAACATATGGGGTAACACTGTCGATATTTATCAAATAAATCATATGGGGTGACACTGTTGTTTTTCTTTGGTCGTCATGAAAAAAAACATAAGGGGTAACACTGTTGTTTTTTATTGGTCGTCATAAAAAAAAACATAAGGGGTAACACCGTTGTTTTTTATTGGTCGTCATGAAAAACAACATAAGTGGTAACACTGTTGTTTTTTATTGGTCGGCATGAAAAAAAAAATAAGGGGTAACACTGTCGTTTTTTATTGGTCGTCATGAAAAAAAACATAAGGGGTAACACTGTCGATATTTATTAATCAAAACATAGGGGGTAACAATGTCGTTTTTATCAAATGAAACATGAGGGGTGACACTGTCGTTTTTCTTTGGTCGTCATGAAAAAAACCATAAGGGGTAACACTGTTGTTTTTTATTGGTCGTCATGAAAAAAAACATAAGGGGTAACACTGTTGTTTTTTATTGGTCGTCATGAAAAAAACATAAGGGGTAACACTGTTGTCTTTGTCAAATAAAACATAAGGGGTAACACTGTCGTTTTTATCAAATGAAACATAAGGGGTAACACTGTCGTTTTTATCGAATGAAACATAAGGGGTAACACTGTTGTCTTTGTCAAATAAAACATAAGGGGTAACACTGTCGTTTTTATCAAATGAAACATGAGGGGTGACATTGTCGTTTTTCTTTGGTCGTCATGAAAAAAACCATAAGGGGTAACACTGTTGTTTTTTATTGGTCGTCATGAAAAAAAACATAAGGGGTAACACTGTCGATATTTATTAATCAAAACATAAGGGGTAACACTGTTGTCTTTGTCAAATAAATAAATGCAAGAAGAACAAAGTTATCCCAAACCCTGTACTTCCAGCGGCGGGAGTCCGCAGGAGCAACGCAGCGGACGGTGGTGCTGGTCCTCCCTCTGGAGGACACCATGACGACAGGACCTCAAACCCTGGGAAACCAGGGAGGGTCCTGTCCGATCACAGCACCCCGTCCAATGCACTCATGCGCTGTCGGAGACCATTTGTAATGGGAACGTTCAACGCATGTACGGTGAGAGAAGAAGCTAGATTGGTGGAGCTAGCACACAGTGCTGAGGAGCGGGGAGTGGAGATCCTGGGAGTCCAGGAACACGGAAGAGTGCACACTGATGACCAGATCGTTTACCACAAAGTGGAGAGATGCACGTTCATCACCTCGTCTGCGTGGCGAAACGAGGCCCAGGCCGCAACAGGCGGCGTGGGGCTACTGCTGGGCTCTCGGGCGTGTAAGGCTCTCCGTTGGGTTTACCAACACACCGAAAGGATCCTTATCGCAGAGTTCTCATCCAACCCAGTAACAACAGTCATAGTCGTGTACTCGCCCACCAACGTGGCCCCAACTGAGGAGGCCCGAGAAGTTCTTCGAGGACCTAGCAACAGCCGTGCGAGGTGTTCCAGCACACAACTTCCTGGCAATCCTGGAGGACTTCAACGCAAGGCTCGGACCAGAGGACACACCCTTCCCAAACCACGACTCTACCAACCGCAATGGTGCAAACCTCACCGCCCTTCTCACAGAGCACGAACTACTGGCGGCGAACACCTTGTTCCAGAAAAGACAAGGCAAGAGATGGACCTTCCAGGATCGAGCCACACGTATGGTATGCCAACTGGACTAAATACTTGTGAGGAGAAAGGGGAGGAACTCCATCCTTAATGCCGAACCATACAGTTCGTTCAGCTCGGTGTGTTCGGACCACTGTGTGGTGTCCATGAGGGTGCGACTGAGCCTCAGGGTCCCCAAGCCTAGTCCCAAGATCCGGCACGATTGGAAGGCATTCGCAAACGATCCTGGCCTTCAAACCAGGTACACTGAGGAAGTCAGGAATCGTTTCCAGCAGCTGGACAAGGGAGCGGAGCCCAGCAGCGAATATATCAGATTTGTCGCTGCAAACGAGGAGGCAACCAGGATGTGTGTGCCCGTGTTGGACAGAGCCAGAACCTCCCTGAGGTCCAAACATCCGGAGGTCGTAGCGGCACGAGGAAGTGTGGAGGAAGCACGCCTCAACTTTGAGCGTGAACCAACCCAGCAGAGACGTGGGGAACCCTTGACAACATCAAGGGGGAGGAACTGATGGAGAAGGTGCGAAGGGTGCAGGCTGCGCAAGGTGAAAAACAGTATGGGGAAGCCTGGAGGGTCATCAACGAAATGACCGAATACGAAAACCCATGGGCATCGGTCCATAAGACGTCCTAGACTCACATACGTGGATGTACTGAAGAAGGATGCAGGAGCACAAAGTACCAATGAGCTGGCCAGATGTATGGAGAATCGGGATGACTGGAAGCAACGATGGAGGGCTCGTCTGAGGACGACCTCGAGAGGAGAGTGAACTTCCATTGAAGCACAAATGGAAGTTCTTGCAATGGTGGCCTTAGTGAGCAAAAGGTTAGATCATCATCAAATCCAACCTTTACAAAGATTATCACTGAATAGTCTGGCATTGGTACCGTTAAGACATGGATTATAATAACTGACATGCTAGCGGTGTCTACTGGTGGGCGGGGCCAAGCAACACAGGAAGACCAATAGGAACAGAGTGTGTGTGTGTGTGTGTGTGTGTGTGTGTGTGTGTGTGTGTGTGTGTGTGTGTGTGTGTGTGTGTGTGTGTGTGTGTGTGTGTGTGTGTGTGTGTGTGTGTGTGTGTGTGTGTGTTTAAGGACGAGGTATTTGGCAGGTCATCTTTCACACAGTCATACTCCGAGGCTATAAACATTATGCGGGGTGCTGACTGAGAGTATGAGAACATGGCGGCAGATGGATTAGACTTCAGGAGCTATGGTTCATGCCCTGGTTCATACCCCTGCAGAATACAGGTTTCAATCCACAATCTTTAGAAAGTGTTTCCATCCTTTCTTTGAGGCCGTTTCTGTTCTGGTCATGTGCCTTAAGCCTGGTCATGTGACTTTGGGCAAGCCCACGATTACCCCAGGTAAGACGGTTTGGGGGATTAATTTTACTCTCATGTAGTAGGAAAAGTAGGAGCGAACATAGGAGGGCAAACTGAAGGAGCTGGTGTCAGACACGACCTGCCCAATGAGAGGAGGTTAAATATGAAGAGGGGGCGGGACTCACTCAGCCCAATGAGAGGAGGTTAAATATGAAGAGGGGGCGGGACTCACTCAGCCCAATGAGAGGAGGTTAAATATGAAGAGGGGGCGGGACTCACTCAGCCCAATGAGAGGAGGTTAAATATGAAGAGGGGGCGGGACTCACTCAGCCCAATGAGAGGAGGTTAAATATGAAGAGGGGGACTCACAGCCCAATGAGAGGAGGGTATATATAAAGAGGGGGACTCACTCAGCCCAATGAGAGGAGGTTATATATAAAGAGGGGAACTCACTCAGCCCAATGAGAGGAGGGTATATATAAAGAGGGGGACTCACTCAGCCCAATGAGAGGAGGTTATATAAAGAGGGGGACTCACTCAGCCCAATGAGAGGAGGTTATATAAAGAGGGGGACTCACTCAGCCCAATGAGAGGAGGTTATATAAAGAGGGGGACTCACTCAGCCCAATGAGAGGAGGGTATACATAAAGAGGGGGACTCACTCAGCCCAATGAGAGGAGGGTATACATAAAGAGGGGGACTCACTCAGCCCAATGAGGGGAGGGTATACATAAAGAGGGGGACTCACTCAGCCCAATGAGAGGAGGGTATATATAAAGAGGGGGACTCACTCAGCCCAATGAGAGGAGGGTATATATAAAGAGGGGGACTCACTCAGCCCAATGAGAGGAGGGTATATATAAAGAGGGGGACTCACTCAGCCCAATGAGGGGAGGGTATATATAAAGAGGGGGACTCACTCAGCCCAATGGGTGGAGGGTATATATAAAGAGGGGGACTCACTCAGCAGCCCCTCGTAGTTCTCGGGTTCCGTCTGCAGCAGCCCGTTGATCCTGTTGACCGAGCCAAGCTGCACCTCCATGTCCGCCAAGTTCCGCACCATCCAGTTCATGTAGTTGGACACCTGAGCCACAGCGGGGGGGGGGGGGGGGGGGGGTAAAGTATGCACGCTTATAGATACAGACAACTCAAACATGGATACAATCATAGATACACACATGCACATATCTACCCACAAAGTCAGACACACACTCACACAAACACAGACGCACCAAACAAACACCCACAAACACCACACGCACACATATACAGATACACAAACACACACACACAGAGGAGACACACTCATAGATCAGAGCAATAACAACAACAAACCTAGATACACACAAACACACACACACAGAAGCAGAACTATACACTACAAAGATATATACAGATGCACAAGCCCACAAACACACACAGACAAACACACAGAGGTGGAGACACACTCATAGATCAGAGCAATAACAACAACAAACCTAGATACACACAAACACACACACACAGAAGCAGAACTATACACTACAAAGATATATACAGATGCACAAGCCCACAAACACACACAGACACACACACAGAGGTGGAGACACACACATAGATCAGAGCAATAACAACAACAAACATAGACACACACAAACACACACACAGACAGAACTATACACTACAAACAAAGATATATACAGAACGAAAGCACAAACACCAACAAGGGAAGAGAGAACCACACAGAGGAGACCCCCCCCCCCAACATGAGGGCGTAGGTCAGTCCCCCCCCCACCCCCCCACCATGAGGGCGTAGGTCAGTCCCCCCCCCCCCACCCACTATGAGGGCGTAGGTCAGTCCCCCCCCTCACCCACCATGAGGGCGTAGGTCAGTCAGTCCCCCCCGCACACCCACCATGAGGGCGTAGGTCAGTCCCCCCCCCCCACCCACCATGAGGGCGTAGGTCAGTCCCCCCCCCCCACCCACCATGAGGGCGTAGGTGAGTCCCCCCCCCCCCACCCACCATGAGGGCGTAGGTCAGCCCCAGGCCCACCAGGCCTGCAGACAGATTGCTGTACAGAGCGTTGATGATGGAGGCGACTGCTGCCACCAGCACCACACCGGCCCCGATGTACTCCTACACACACACACGCACACACACACACACACACACACACACACACACACACACACACACACACACACACACACACACACACACACACACACACACACACACACACACACACACAGCAGACTATTATTATACAAAAAAGGATTATAATAGCTTAGTTTTACACAAAGAACCAGAGAGAACAGAAAAAAAAAAACACGATTTTGTTCTTCTTACTATCTGTGCTTTTAAAAACCTATCAATCAATAATCCTAAATGTAGAATACTATACCAGACTCCACAGGCTAACTCTGGTCTAGTGGGGGTAAAGGTGAGATCACCACAGGTTAACTCTGGTCTAATGGGGGTAAAGGTGAGATCACCACAGGTTAACTCTGGTCTAGTGGGGGTAAAGGTGAGATCACCACAGGTTAACTCTGGTCTAGTGGGGGTAAAGGTGAGATCACCACAGGCTAACTCTGGTCTAGTGGGGGTAAAGGTGAGATCACCACAGGTTAACTCTGGTCTAGTGGGGGTAAAGGTGAGATCACCACAGGTTAACTGGTCTGATGGGGTAAAGGTGAGATCACCACAGGTTAACTCTGGTCTAATGGGGGTAAAGGTGAGATCACCACAGGTTAACTGGTCTGATGGGGTAAAGGTGAGATCACCACAGGTTAACTCTGGTCTAGTGAGGGTAAAGGTGAGATCACCACAGGTTAACTCTGGTCTGATGGGGGTAAAGGTGAGATCACCACAGGTTAACTCTGGTCTAATGGGGGTAAAGGTGAGATCACCACAGGTTAACTAGTCTAATGGGGGTAAAGGTGGGATCACCACAGGTTAACTAGTCTAATGGGGGTAAAGGTGAGATCACCACAGGTTAACTAGTCTAATGGGGGTAAAGGTGGGATCACCACAGGTTAACTAGTCTAATGGGGGTAAAGGTGAGATCACCACAGGTTAACTAGTCTAATGGGGGTAAAGGTGAGATCACCACAGGTTAACTCTGGTCTAATGGGGGTAAAGGTGAGATCACCACAGGTTAACTCTGGTCTGATGGGGTAAAGGTGAGATCACCACAGGTTAACTCTGGTCTAATTGGGGTAAAGGTGAGATCACCACAGGTTAACTCTGGTCTGATGGGGTAAAGGTGAGATCACCACAGGTTAACTCTGGTCTAATGGGGGTAAAGGTGAGATCACCACAGGTTAACTCTGGTCTGATGGGGTAAAGGTGGGATCACCACAGGTTAACTAGTCTAATGGGGGTAAAGGTGAGATCACCACAGGTTAACTAGTCTAATGGGGGTAAAGGTGAGATCACCACAGGTTAACTAGTCTAATGGGGGTAAAGGTGAGATCACCACAGGTTAACTAGTCTAATGGGGGTAAAGGTGAGATCACCACAGGTTAACTCTGGTCTGATGGGGTAAAGGTGGGATCACCACAGGTTAACTATTCTAATGGGGGTAAAGGTGAGATCACCACAGGTTAACTAGTCTAATGGGGGTAAAGGTGAGATCACCACAGGTTAACTAGTCTAATGGGGGTAAAGGTGAGATCACCACAGGTTAACTGGTCTGATGGGGTAAAGGTGAGATCACCACAGGTTAACTCTGGTCTAATGGGGGTAAAGGTGGGATCAACACAGGTTAACTCTGGTCTAATGGGGGTAAAGGTGAGATCACCACAGGTTAACTCTGGTCTAATGGGGGTAAAGGTGAGATCACCACAGGTTAACTAGTCTGATGGGGGTAAAGGTGAGATCACCACAGGTTAACTCTGGTCTAATGGGGGTAAAGGTGGGATCACCACAGGTTAACTAGTCGGATGGGGGTAAAGGTGAGATCACCACAGGTTAACTCTGGTCTAATGGGGGTAAAGGTGGGATCACCACATGTTAACTCTGGTCTAATGGGGGTAAAGGTGAGATCACCACAGGTTAACTCTGGTCTAATGGGGGTAAAGGTGGGATCACCACAGGTTAACTAGTCTAATGGGGGTACAGGTGAGCAGCGGGTCGTTACCATGCGGACCTCCAGCCAGCGGTTGGCGGCGGTGAGGAAGAGCGAGGCGATGTTGTTGGCGTCGGTGAACTCCAGAAGCCGCTGTCTGAAGCGTGGCTCGTACCTGACCCCGCCAGGGCACACAGCACACGACCGTTGAGACCCTTCTGCGTTCACTCTGTGCACTCTATCAACGCTCAGTGTCAATCATAACGGGGGTGGATTGATTAACGCGGCTGTGGGTACGATTCAAGAGCTATTATTTGACCAAAAGAAAGAAATCAGGGTTGCATTATGTGTACAAACACATTGTAGATAAACCATGATTGCATCCCTAGGCTTCTGACCGCTGATAGATAGGTGATCCTGTTGAGTACCGATTTATTTATTCATGCTTTATTTGATAGGGGCATATCTAGTGTACACGGCACATCGTAGCGCCGCGATCTGATGCATGCATCACAGGGACTGTTCTCATTTCAGATGCTGGTTTGCAACCCCCGTCCCTTGAAGGGTATTTGAGGAAACATCAGGGTAAAACAACGATGGAGAAAGAATGCCAAGCGAGTACAGCAGGATACAGTAGAGCACACGTTGAAACAAACGTAAACCGAGAACAACAAGATAGAAGTAAACAGGCTGTGGGGTTTGTTTGGTTCGAGCAAACAGCCAGATTGGACTCTGGGAGCGGGAGAGGCTGAGCACCTGTTGTGCAGCGAGTAATCAGTGCCCACGGGTTAAACCAGCCAGCATCTCTCATTACAGTCAACCCCTGAGTGTAATGGAGAGGTGGAGTATAATGATGCATAGAGAGGGTGTAAAATGCTTCAAGAGTGTGTGGTTTAACCTGATTGATTTCTCTCTGTTCAACAGGTGTGAAGCTTCACCCGGCCCAGAGTCCAGTCAGTGTGACTCGAGCCAGGTGAGGCTGCTTCAACCAGCCCTCCACCACACACGCTCCACACACAGCAGTAGTAACATAGCCAGAGGTAACTAGACGTGAGTAGAAGTGTGCTGCTGAATGAAGCAGGACGCTGTCTGTCCTAACAGCTGAATGAAGCAGGACAT
>NC_044056.1:2061109-2063609 GCF_902167405.1 Gadus morhua | reverse complement strand
AGCTATCCAACACAGTGTCATAGTACTCATTTTTCAGATGCTTATCTAAAACACCCATCTCTAGTTGTGATGGACCAGGCCACCGATCACTGTGGATGAATTCTGTCTCCACACCATCTTCACTGGAGTAGTAGGAGATGTCCAAGGGAGCGCACAGCCTCGAGATCGGCCCCCAACCTTCCCTCACCTCCCCCGGTGGTCAGCAGGTGTCCGGAGGTCGCGCTCTCACCTGCGCGGCCGTACAGTTCCTCGCGGAGGCGCCCGGCTTGGCGGCGATGACCTGCGAGGTCCAGTGGGCCAGCCAGTAGTCGATGGCCACCATGAGGGTGTGCTTGAGGAGCTGGGACAGGCAGAGCAGGGAGAGGAGGAGGGCCCCCGCCGACGAGAGGTAGCTCCTGCAGGACCGCCAGGGGATGGTGTCGCGCTGCCGCATGGACCCGGACACGTCGTCGTCCTCGTCCTCGTCCTCGCCCTCCAGCGACTCCTCTGGGGGGCCACGCACACGCACACACGCAGGCACGCACACACACACATACACGCACACACACGCAAGCACGCACGCGCACACACACACACACACACACACACACACACGCACGCACGCACACACACACACACACACACACGCACGCACGCACACACACACACACACACACACACAAGCACGCACACACACACACACACAGGCACGCTCGCACACACACACATACACACACACACACGCATGCACACACATACACGCACGCACACGCACACACACGCACACACGCACGCACGCACACACACACACACACACAAGCACGCACACACATACACACACACACACACGCACACACGCACCCACATACACACACACGCACGCACGCACACACACACACACACACACATACGCGCACACACACGCAAGCACGCACGCGCACACACACACACACACACACGCACGCACACACACAAAAGCAAGCACACACACACACATACACACACGCACGCACGCACGCACACACATACACACACACGCACACACACACGCACACAGAGAGGTGAGAGAGGTCCTCTGGCTTTGGGCTGGGGTCGTGACACGCTGCCATGACCCAAGTCACTGTGTGTGGGAGTCTGTTTCGTCTTTGTTTAAAAGAGTATTTGGGAGGCACTCATTATGCATGCTTAACTGAGGCCTTTCCTCGTTGCTGTCGAGCCCTTTGGGGCTTCATATCACACACTGCAACTGTAGCCATTTTATTTCCGAAGGATCGTATTGTCGCTGTGAAGCTGTGCGTGCTTGAGCTCTTTCCTGTGTGCCGGTACTGGTTCTGGGGATCCTGATTGGTACATCGACAACCCCTGCTGCAGACCCACCTGTCCTCTAACCAATCAGGGTTCCCGATAGCCCCCCCCCCATCCCCCCCCTCCAGACAGAGCTCAACCACCCACCTTCCCCGTCACTTTGTGGATCTGCCGATCGCAGCGGATCCACAGAAGGACGGAGCTTGATAGTGAACCAACGATGCACTTCTCAGAGCGACGGAGGGACGAGCGTCGACGTCGGCGGAGCGAACATAAACTACTCAAGCTCACCACCAGGGTCGGCCCGGGCGGGCGGAGTCATGCAGCAGACGGGACAGCGTGTGGGGGAGGGGGGTCCTACGTAACGCTAGACGACGGGAGCTCAGAGGAGAGCAGGGAGGAGGGGAGGGGAGGGGAGGAGGTGGGGGGAGGGGGAGCGGGGGAAACATGAGCAGAGGGTCATGTCTTCCCAGCGTGGAGGGGGAGGGACAGGACATGGTACACGAGTACACGACGGCCTGATGGACAGGGGGGGGGGGCTGGCGCGCGGTAACCACGGTAACACGATGCCCCCGTCCTCCGCAGCGGGGGGGGGGCGGGCCGGAGGGCCATGCAGTCACAGGGTGGGGGGCGCACCTGCTAGTGACGAGCAGAGCGAGGCCCCCCTTCGGTAGGCCCCTGGGTCCCATAGCCCGCCTGGGGGGGCCGGAGGCACACGGGGGGGGGACAACATAGGACACACATGAAGAGCACAACCCCTGCACCCCTATAGCACCCTGGGTGCACCATGGGGTCACCCTGGGGCCACCCTGGGGCCACCCTGGGGCCTCATGGCGCTGAAACAGGAGGGGGTCATTGAGGGTCCTCGGTGGAATCACGTAAACATTGACAAATTATTTTCTGCTTAAAGTTTCAGAAATGCTGATATTTGGATTTGGAACCGTCTCTCTCCTAGGGCACGGTACGATGGTTTAACGGCATTTCATTTGACATTTATGAAAGAGTAGACTAAATTATAAAGAAACATGAAGATTACAATAAATCAGGAGGACAGACGGACGAGCAAAGAGAAGGAGACATCGCACCATAAGTCAGTGTACGGCTCTGCACCAAAAACCAAAAATACATTTGGTTCATATGTGTGAAAAGCACATTCACATAAATGAACACGCAAACTTTAGAGGGAGCTTTTCTGAAGGATTTATAGTTCAGCCTC
>NC_044056.1:2051109-2056109 GCF_902167405.1 Gadus morhua | reverse complement strand
TAGGGTTAAGAAGGAAATAACCACGTTAGAACGAACAGCGCTCATTTGTATATAACATCGCCATGGCAACAAAGCCAAATCGGCCACATAATGTTCTCCCGATGGAGAGAACATTAGCGGGCAAGGTAGACCTATTTGCAGTGAGGATGAAATGTGTGTTTGCGTTTCTGTGTGTCTCTCAATCTGTGTGCTTGAGAGAGAGTGGGGGAGTGAGTGAGTGAGTGAGAGTGAGAAAGCGAGAGTGAGAGCGAGAGTGAGAGCGAGAGAGAGAGAGAGCATATGGTCTCTTCATGGGGGGCACAGGGGGAACAAGCTTCAAGAGGCTCAGAATGACGATAAATTAAGAAATATAACCGCACAAACACAGCACAAAACAAAGTTGATCAATTTTTGCTTCCTGGTGTGTTGAAATTAGTGTATAACACAGTATACGTGTGGTCACCTGGGCTTGATCATGGGCATCTCAAAGGTGATGTTCTCCGCTAGACTGGTGTTCAGCAGCCAGGGCTTCTGGGAAGCGTAGGCTACAGAGCCCCTCTTCCTGCCACGGGCAGAAAAAAAATAAAATCAACAATCACACACGAATCGACCGATAAAAGAGCAACACAGAGAGAATTATTCATCAGGTGAGTTTGTCTCTAGTTTCAGAGCCAGATTTAGAGATTGTGTGACTGTGTGAATAGGATCTCATATTATTGAGACATCCCCCACTGATACGATTGACCTGATTCAATATTTCTCCTGAAAGCGAATGCGATCATGGCAAATTCCTCCCAACCACAAATCTTCCAAACTCAAAAGCGTCTTTTTTTTGTAATAAATATACAGTCCTTTGTTCACATCTGAAATGTAAGTGTGAGTGATATGAACCAGTAAAATGAGTGATATGAGCACCAAAATAAAAAAATCCCACCACCAGCCAACGGTTCATCTTGTGGGATAAAACCCTTACTGCTCGCTTCCCCGATAACCAGATCATCAAGTTGAATCATTATGCTGATATGCTGTTAAGTTCACTCAAAGGGGAACATTAAAGCTAGCATTCTGCCCTGCGTTACACTGCTGTGTGTGAGTGTTTAGCACAGATAGCTGAGCGTGTGATGCTATCCTGTCCTCCTTTTGCGGTGATAAACATAGAAATGACTGGATAGAGACCATCTGGCAGAGAGAGAGAGAGAGAGAGAGAGAGAGAGAGAGAGAGAGAGAGAGAGAGAGAGAGAGAGAGAGAGAGAGAGAGAGAGAGAGAGAGAGAGAGAGAGAGAGAGAGAGAGAGAGAGAGAGAGAGAGAGAGAGAGAGAGAGAGAGGGTAGCAGGAGCTCACCTGATATCCCCGTCCCCAGCCACATCCCTGTCTGTTGGACTGCAGAGGAGCAAGCACACACACACACACACACACACACACACACACACACACACACACACACACACACACACACACACACACACACACACACACACACACACACACACACACACACACACACACACATAACCCCCCAAACACAAACACACACATACACCAACACACACTGGTCACAAAGTCACATGGATAAATGAATAACAATAGATACACAAAAGTGTTTGTAAATCTCAGAGGGACCATGACTTTTTTTTTTTCAGTTTTCTATATCACTATATATTATACTGCTAAATATTGTATCACTACCATAAACAGTGGTTGCATAATCCACCCTCTTTCTCAACTCTTCCTCACTGTGACACAATGATCCATGCCCAGCGAACCAAGAGGCCCCCCACCCCCCCACCCAGCCTGGCTCTGCTCTCCCCTACATGGGCCTGTCATCACATCAGCCCAGTCTATCATTAGCCACGCGATTGGCCCTCCCAAAATAAGCAGGTTCCAGGGAAGGCGTTCCTTCCCGGGCTCCTGACTGAAGCCAGCGTCCAGCAGACCAAGAATGTGTCAGCGGCCAGTGGACCGGCGGTGGATACCCAGGCCTGCTATGTGTTGACATGGGTTTAAGTCTGCGTCACATGACCGGGACAACTTACCTCTCATCTCCCACTGAGTCTGGATTTTCTATACTGCAGAGGGGAAAAAAAGAAATGACATGAACACTGTGCAATGTAATAATTGACATTCACAAGGAATGAACAATGACAAATCACCCATGTACAAAGTTGCGTTCCATAGCTACCAAGGATCCTCCAACGTACGGATACAATTACCGATTTGAGAATAACAACTAAAGCATGACTGATATGAGAGCCTTGTCTCGAGGATGGTTCGGTCGTCACGCTTGCCACCCGTGAACATTCTCTCACATTAACAGAGCCTCCAGAGGCACTGAGCTGACACTGGCTACGTGTGGCGTGGCGAACAGAACGGTGTGGGCTGTTTTAACCGTTGGCAGGTTCACCATCCTCCCAGAGTTCCTGAGAAGGTAACTTTAAGGGCAACTTAGATTGTATTTCATTTCATTTTATTCTATTTTTATTCTATTGTATTTTATTCTTTGTTAAGCACAGAAAATACAGATTATGTCACAAAAACATTTCACTGCATATCCTGTATGTGTATATGACAAATCAAAACCTTGGCATCTTTGTTATCTTTAAAGTCCTGTGTGTGGACCGCGGCAAATAAACCGCCCTTCTCGTGATACAAAATGGCGGAATCTGAATCAGAAAATAAATTGAATAAGTGTGACCATAAAGAAGGGAAGGGGGCGGGTCTTCATCAGCAGCGCGGTGGGGACCAGCTCCTGTCTAAAGGGTCTGCCGCGGCAGTTCTCAGCTGTTCATGACGTATCCCGTGGCGTAGCGACACCTTAGATCAGAGCAGCGGTGGGCACACGCCCGCAGAGAGGCGCGTACAGAAACACACTCTGTAGACGCTGCGTCAGAGTCCCAGGGGAAACAAGATGGGATCACATCCTGAGAAGGTGCAAGGCCTGGAACTAGCATCTTTATTTGTTTGAATAAAACCTGTAAACAATGTTGGTGAATTTAATTAAGCTCCACGGTGGTTAATGTGGCCCCTGGGGCGGTGAATTGATTACATCTACTAATTGACTGAAGCTAGGGTAGGCAATTTATTTTAGAAGCTTTTTTGTTATACATGATAAAGTGTAAAGTGGCCTGTAATAAGCCAGGCTATACAGACAGGTCAGCAATGAAATGATTGGATGGCTGACCTGTCTATCTACTACATGGCTACCTGCGCACAGTCTGGTCAGCCAATCATTGCACATGACCAGACTTCAACAAGGTTAGGCCGACCTACTGCTAAAGTTAGCCCTTTGGGGGAGTGGGGCTGTGAAGGGAATGGTGGGATTTGGCAGGTGACTCTGCATGACGACAGCCGTCATGGCATAACACAGCTGCTCAAAAGCATCTCCGTCCCTGATATTAGGGGAGTTTTTAGGTTTTAGGGAGTGCCACATAATGTGTCAGTCCAGCCCTCTAGAACTGTGATTTAAAGACTTTACGACAGAATTGATTAGATGTGAATATCATGTCTCTGCCTGTTCTGATCTCCCTTGGGAGGTTTATTTGCTGCTCGTCATACCGCCATATACAAATGGGTTGCCCTGGCTAATAAATAATTAACTTTAAATGAATGAGTTCAAACTGAACACATGGTTTACACGAGAATTACCTCAGCGTTTATCTTGCTAATGAGTCATAAGCAGCCGTGAAGGATTTTTAACGACGTGCGTGAAAACAATTAAGCAAGTATCACGAACAAACCCTGAGATCAACCCATTGAGACCATGTCATCAGCTGAGAGGTACCCATTACCGGCTGATTGGCTGTCACATTATGGAGCACGTCGCCATAGCAACAGGGTACTCAGACCACAGACGCCAAGGTGATGCCTGTTAACTATCTGCTGTCATTTATCAACCTACTTACCTGATAACCACGACTCATTAACTCTTACGGGAAGCAAACAAAGACTCTGGCTAAAACATTTCAACCATAAACTCTTAAAGGTGACATATTATACCACCAGGTGGTATAAAGAAACAGAAACATATTCTTGTTTGGTTTGGTCCATGGGTACTCATCAAAACATTTCTGGGTCTGGATAGCGAACAGGACCTGGCCTCGGCCCTATCGTGTTCCAGACAACTTCTCCAAACGTTCTTTTCACTACTTCATTAGCCCAGACCGGGGTCGGGTGGCAGCTCTTTAGGCTTGCTCTGCGATACTTGAGTGGAGGTCCGGGTAGGAGGGGGAGAAACCTGTTTTGATACGTTGCCACGACCCAATTATACCACCAGGGGGGAGGGGGTGCGAGTGGATGGCAAGTGTGTGTGTGTGTGTGTGTGCGAGGGTGTGTATGTGTATTTGTGTGTTTCTCTATGTGTGTGTGCAACATGAATCTGGGAGGGGCACAGTGGTGGAAGTTGATGACATGTGTGTCTGCGTGAGGGTGTGTGCGTGTGCGTGTGTGTGTGTGACTAATGACAAAGTAACAATATAGTGTGGGAATGCAAAGAGGTTGGCGGACGTATTGAGACAGATGGGACCTGGCGTCGGACCAGACGATGAGCGCTCCGCTCAAATGCCTTCCTAATTGGAAGGCTCGGATGATATCCCGCGTCAGGAAACAAGACCGGAAGGCCAGCGGGAGAGGTGGGGGAACAGTATGTCGTGGTTTAACAAGCCGCTGCCGTGGTCGCCGAGGAGCGGCGCTCTGGACGGGGATTAGTGATGATCCACTGGGACAATTCAAGGAGAGGTTGTTGTCGTTATTTATCGTTGTGAACTCAGTGTCTAATGGCTTTTGGAACTACTGCTTGAGAGGCTATAAGTGCCGGTGCATTTCTCTAAAGTGAATTATCAGGCCTTTGTAATGAAAATGTTCCGTTCGGGTCGCCCCCCTCAGGGCTCGATGGGTATTGCCTGATGTTTGCTGAACACAGAAAGTCGATCTCAACCAGACAGCACATTACTGAAATGATCTGGATCTTGGAGGTTTGGCTTTGGAGGTTGAAGGTATCCCCCGGGCAGACCCTTCTCTCCCAGAG
>NC_044056.1:2043609-2046109 GCF_902167405.1 Gadus morhua | reverse complement strand
TTAATTGTATTCCATGACCTATCTTCTATTACGTTGAGCTCAGCCATTGTACATCCAAAAGGACAAGGAGTGCGAATTTCACTAGGAAGCCGAACCTGATTAAAAAAATATATCACAGCACGAGGACAGTGGAATGGAGCCCGGATGCATCGGCCGCATTCCAATGCTCCATGTGGGACTAAGGTCTGTTCTGGACCAGTGACCCTTCAAACCCCCTGCTTCCACCCGGATCGATGGAGCCACGTGGCCCCCGGTGATAGGTCTAGGGCTGGGCGATTAATCGAATTATGATCGCGATTTCGATTTTAGCGTCAAACGATCACAAAACGATAAAAAAAAAATATATCTAATCTAGTTTTCTATTTTTTTTTTTTTTTTTCATTTTATGTTTTATAGAAAGTGCAGAACAGCTGGATACACATCAGTACATTATTTTAGATTTGAAAATTTTCTTTTTGACCTTTTTGCGTATTTATTTAAGGCGAATTTTTAAAGTTCTCAGCTACAAAATGTTTTCTGGGAGAGAAACGCTGAATAAATACATCATGTTTTCAAACTCAAAAAGAATCGCTTGAATAATCGCGAATTTCAACATTGACCAAAATAACGGTGATTCAGATTGTTTCCATGACGGAGCCGCCCCCGGCCTTACTGGAGACGGAGGTGTACAGGGCGAAGGCCTTCAGGCTGCTCAGCTCCTTGCCGCGGGTCTCCTCCACGCTGTCACAGAAGATGTTCTCCCAGGCGTAGAGCTTCAGCAGCTTGATGCCGCGCAGCAGCTCGTTGGTCTTCTTCAGACGCTCGCTGGAGTAGTCCTGGGGGGAAAGAGTAGAACTGAAGGTCAGGCGCCACGCTGACAACGAGCAATAACAAGTAAAAGCCTAAGCTTGCTGTCACTAGATGATAATATGGAGCATGCAACACATTATTGTTGTAATGTAAGACATATATTGAAGTGTACTGCGATGGATTTAAGTCATAGGAGCCGGTTAAAGGTGGTCCTGGAGGGAGGGAGAGAGAGAACAACCGACTGTTGGACTCATTCGGGCGTAGCAGAATCCTTGACGTGTCCGTTGGTTTACACACGACCGTTTGGAGGGTGAGGATGTGACTACTACGGAGTGAACCCATTGGTTGAAACCAGCGGTTGAAACCCTCTGTATTTAATATTTTGAGGGTGGGAATTAAAAGGCAGCTCTGCGCTGCTCTACGGACATTAATGGTGTATCCTTAATAACTTTTTCATGAAATGAAGCTGGCAAACAGGAGCTTGCAAAATCCATAATATGGAGATATCTCATATTTCCTTTAGCTGACTCCTTTAGCTACTCAGCAGAACAGAGTAGGTATATTATGAAAAATAAATGTCACAATTAACTTTGAATTACGTTATTAAGGGTAATCAAAGTGTTCACTAAGCATCAGAAGGTGATGTTCCATGTTCTCCATTGCATCTCAACTAACGTTAGTCTATTGATTTGTATTCCTTTATACTCATTTAATGGATGGAGCTATTTGACCTCCTGGCTATGTATCCAAGTGGTTGGACACTTCTGTGGCGGGCCAGGCCTCTCACATCATGGCTACCGTACCATAAAGTATTTTTTTAACGGTTGTAGATCCTCTTGTCACTTTAAACAAGGCTGTGCAACATTTTTTTTTAGCTACTCCAATGTGAATTGCCTGCTTGACTGGTTTTCAGCCTTCCTTGTAGATTGGATCGGATAAAACCGTCTGTCTGAGAATGGACCAATATCAATGAAACATAGTGCTCTCTTTCAGAGTCACAGACAAACAAACTCAGAGTGAAGGCCGGTGAGGAATCTGACATCTCAAACATTGTTCACTCGGTTTCAATTATTCAACCGCTCTTCTCTTCGCAAACACAGGTGCATTGTCAGGTCGCTCTGGGGTTGGTGTGACTGTCAATGCAAAATCCTTGACAAAACCGCGAGCAGCACCTTAACTGTTTTGACATTATAATAAATATATAATTCACTGTGGACACCTCTATGACAAGTACATATAAAGACGGTGTGACTACCTCACACGCGGTGTGTTGAACACCCACCGCTACAGGGCAGTTCACTCGGAGGGAACACAGACACCTGTGCTGTTGTGGTTGCTGCAGCTGGACTAATCAAAGCTATTATTCACAGGAGGGGACGCCAGGGCCCTCTGGCGACTGTCTGATTAGCATACAATGCGTGTGTGGGTATCAGCACAAACATTACCCAGAACCCAATTTATTACCGGGTCGTGGATGTGATACAGATGACTTAATATTGACTGACACTGTTTGCCAAGTCGTCTAGCGTTGGCCCATTGAAGCGAGCAGAGCTTCCTTAAATTGTAACCTTTGATAATGTGGTCATGTGATTCAGGATCCTAGGACGCTAAATCACACCTATTTTTATCTAACACCGCCTCAAACCACCATCAAAGGTTTCGGTTGCATAACTAATCATGCAACACTGTCACAACAAGCGATAAAAGAAAG
>NC_044056.1:1966109-2041109 GCF_902167405.1 Gadus morhua | reverse complement strand
GACATGATTTATGAATGAGGATTGCATTCTCCTCTCTTCCCAGGACCGCCCAAGGGGAACAGGTTTGCGGTGTGAAAGGAAGAAAATACGTGTGAAGCATATAATGCATTCTGACTCCGTGAGAAAACGAACGTGACGCATGTCCACACAAAACAGTATAGAGGAGCGTACATGCTGGATCCAATCGCATCGGTGGTGTGCTTGCTTTCTGAAACACTGTTGGTGTACGTCAACAAGACAAGCGACCAGCAGTTAGTGGATGAGTGAATTTCTCACCCATTTTTTTCTCCAAAGTGACAACCATTAATACACATTCACACACCGACGACAGAGTCAACCATGCAAGGTGACAGCCAGCTCAGTCGGAAGCAGGAGTTAGGTGTCTCTCTCAGGAACACCTCAACGCCTCAGCCGGGGGTCGAACTAGCAACCTTCTGGTCACAAGTCAACCGGCTCTACCTCCTGAGCATCTGCAGAAGCACATCTTAACACTTCACACCAACAGACCCCAACGCGTCACTAAGTGGTGGACGGTTTCTCCCAGGAGAGCTGACGTTGCGAGTGGATCGCTGGAGAACGTCTTGGCGGACCTTCAGAGTCCACCTTTGACCCGGGTGTTGGGCTCACCTGGAAGGGCATGGCCCACAGGTTGGGGCAGAGGAAGAAGAACCACATGAGCTGGTTGGTGTCGATGGCCACCAGGCTGCAGATCTGGGCCACGGTGAGCTCCCCCATGGACATGTTGGAGGTGCACAGGCGCAAGATCTTGTTGTAGATCTTGGTCTGGGGGGGGGAGAGAGAGAGAGAGGGACGCGTTAGCGTTCAGCTTGAGATGCATAGACAGTAGCGCGTCCAGTGTTACAGAACAGCACTGGAGCGGCAGCAGACCACGAAGCTCAGCCTTTGCAGAGCGGTGCGGAGAATCATAACTCACATTTACACGCATTGTAGTTATTGGCCTTATTAAGTCAGGGATGGCCTAGATGTGCCCAGACAACCCTATTTAGGGGTGGATCATTAAGGAAGCTTGTCTGTTTTGGCAGGATCCCGTACAAGGTTTCATCTGTGATATTGTTAAACTCGCTTTCTTTCGTTGCCCCATGGGCCGTACTCCAGGGGGTGGAACTAGGTCTCAATATTTGCTGAGAACATGGAAATAGGAACGCTTCGATTTAATGAGTCTTGAGAAATTTGTAAGCAAAAAAAGAAAAGAAAAAAGTATGCACATATAAGGGAAAGGCCAGACAATTATTCTATGGTATATGAGTCTTTGTAAGCAAAAAGCAAACCAATACCCAAATCAAATGCAATAGCCATATAGGGCCAATGCCATATTTGGGCAGTGCCATATAAGGGCAATACTTCCGCGCCTTCCCGCAGCCTCACAGCACCTGTATGGCCCCTCGCAGGTTGATGCCGGTCTCGATGGCCACGTAGTAGGAGGCCTGGAGGAAAGTCCTCTGGAGGAGCAGGGCAAAGAACAGCAGCACGGCCAGAACATAGGCGTTCTCCAGGAACTCCTGGGACGAGATGAAGTGGATCCCCATGTGGCTCATCTAATGGTAGAGAGACAGAGAGATAGATAGAGAGAGGAAGAGGGAGAGAGAGGGAGAGGGAGAGAGCGAGAGAGAGCGAGAGCGAGAGAGAGAGAGAGAGAGAGAGAGAGAGAGAGAGGGAGAGAGAGAGGGAGAGAGAGAGAGAGAGAGAGAGAGAGAGAGAGAGAGAGAGAGGGACACGTAGAGAGAGGCATTTGTTGTTAAGTGGTAGGATAATACACAAAAAATGCTTACAATTATCTATAGAAGAGTGGGAGAGAGAGGGAGAGAGAGCGAGAGCGAGAGCGAGAGCGAGAGAGAGAGAGAGAGAGAGAGAGAGAGGGACACGTAGAGAGAGGCATTTGTTGTTAAATGGTAGAATAATACACAAAAAATGCTTACAATTATCGATAGAAGAGAGGGAGAGAGAGGGAGAGAGGGAGAGAGACTAGCTCAACTGGTAGAGCATGGTACTAACACCGTCATGGTTTGTGGTTGGAGTCCCACCGTGGCTAGCCATGCTCAGAATATATTCCCTCTTACAGTACAGTCAGAGGTTTTGGATAAGAGGACACAGAGTGCACTATATTGGCCAGAGGAAGGAGAATGAGAGAAATATCAAATTTTCTTCAAGTTGGAAGTCATTACTAAGTGGTGTGTTAAGAAGCAGTTTGGGCAGTGAAGCTGAGGGTTGGTCTGTAGGAGGAGCAGGGTGAGGGGTGAGGGAGGCCCAATGACCCCCTGGGGAAGGGACGATTCATTTCACACCAGGTGATACATTATTCATCATCGCCACTGTAAGAATAGAGATGGTGTGATGAATTATTGATATTAAATCAATCGTAGCTTTATCCATGCAATTATTCATCTGCCTCTGAGTCAGTCAGTCAGTCAGTCAGTCAGTCAGACAGTCAGTCAGTCTATCTAATGATTCATTTATCTTTCTTTCTGTCTATCTATAACTCGATCTATCGCCAGTTCCCTGAAACAGATCTGTTTCATCCTTTTGATCTATTTGGTTTTTGTAAACCCTCAAAAGGACGGCACTCTGCTATAATTAAATGGGCCCCGACCTTCTCTTCAGAGGAGGAAAGAGCCCTGTACCGATCCAACTTCAACTTTTGATAATCCGCTCCATCGCACAGCAACAAATAATTCAGGAGGCATTCCAATGCTCACTCAGTCGTCAGTAGGCTGGCCCTGGTCCGGCCCGAACCCAGACACCCTGGGCACGGAGACGACAGCGCAGATCAAAACACTCCTGAATATTCACCCTGCATGCTTCAGTTAGCGCCCTGGCCACAGGACCCAGGCGGTGTCAAATGTCCCAGAAGCAGGGCCTTGACCTCCCAGAGGTCGTGGGGGAAGCCTTGCACCTGACACGTCCTGTCGTGAGTTGTGCAGTTCTGCGATAGGTACCTAGTTACCTCAGCCTGCTCATTCTGTTTGTCAGTCTGTCTGTCTGGCTGTCTGTCTGTCTGTCTGTCAGCCAGCGGTCGGTATAACTGCTGACACTGGCGCTGTTTTTAGTTCATCACATGATGAGGGATGATACCTTTAGACAAAGGGACTAAGAATAGGCATCTGTTTCATTTGAAGTCTGCCTTAACACTTCAGGCAATCAGAATACCGCGAACTCGACGACAGTGTTCTGTCCAACTGAACAACTGTCTGATGCCAACTGACTGGCTCACTGGGTGGGAGGGGCTTGGGAGTGTCCATAGCAACAGAGACACGCCCCCTGCAGGACGTTCTTGTCAACAAAGAGATTAGGTACGGGATGGCCGGCATTGTTCTTTTGTAGAATATATCAGTGCTAGAATGTGATTTTATTGAATACATTATTTAAACCCCCATCGATCAACATCGACTACCGATATGTCCAGGACGATTTAAGATCCATCTTGGATCCACCGAGCTAGCGTTAAGAACCAAGATGGCCGCTATGTGATTGAGGCACAGGGGGACGCGAATTTACGAATCCGCCCTACTCTGTCTGTGATGGGCCGGGTTGCGGGCAACTCAACCGGACGCTTTAGAACTCTTCGGTACCCTCGCTGTGAGCATTCGAGAGCGTCACAAAGTAACCCCTAACCCCTAACCCTAACCCTAGCAGCTAATATCTAGGCAGTTAAAGCACGGTAGTCGAATCTATAGACAGTAGAATCAAAGACAGGGGTGACGTGTGGACGGACCAATCAGAAATAGGGAGGGGCGTGTCTTTTGGGGTTCTGGGCGTGGCCATAGTAGGGTTGGTGGTGTGGCCAGCAGGGCGGCGCTCTCACCGTGGGCTGGATGGAGCGGTTGTCCTTGCTGACGTGGTGCACGATGCCCGAGATACAGAGCGGCCCGGCGAAGCCCAGCAGGTCGGCCAGGAAGCGGAAGGTGATGCTGAGGATGAGGGGCCGCCCGAAGGCCTTCCGCAGGGCCCTCCAGATCTGCTTGGGCCCCAGGGGGACGGAGCCCTCGGGCCTCTGGGGGGAGATGAACGAGGATCAAAGGATGGAAGGAGAACCAGGCGGAGTTAGGTTCCTGTTCCCTTCCTGTTCTGCAGCACCCCCTCCTTGGCTAGCCTGGGGGGGGGGCTTTAAATGGGGGGTTACAACGCTGTCATTATTTAACACCACTGCCGTGTTCCATCGCTTTAACGTGGATGTCATCGTCTCATTACATACGCTTTGTTATTTTTTGTACTTTTTGAACATTTCCAGCGCGGCTGAGATTGATGATCAAAGAAACATCTGGACGGTCAAAGCAAAGTAAACAATCCCACAACCATGTGTATTCATGTGTTTCTGTTTGAGCATGTGTGTGTGTGTGTGTGTGTGTGTGTGTGTGTGTGTGTGTGTGTGTGTGTGTGTGTGTGTGCGTGTGTGTGTGTGTGTGTGTGTGTGTGTGTGTGTGTGTGTCTGTTTGTTTGCGTGACAACAGATGTGACATTCAGCGTCTGCCCTCTGCTTCCGCTGCCAGCTCTTGGTTAACAAAACATTTATGAAGAGTGCTCCCTCACGACCTCACACACACACACACACACACACACACACATGCACACACACACACACACACACACACACACACACACACACACACACACACACACACACACACACACACAGCTGTGTGTGTGTCTAATAGTGGAGTTGAAACAACGTAAAGGTCTCAGGCGCCCCGACACTAACTTCCCATGATGTGCGAGGTCAAAGGCCGGGATGTAACGCACGGTTCACAGAGGGGCGGAGTCAACCGCTCAGCGCTGTTGTGATTGGTGCTAAAACCCCCCCCCCCAAGGCCGGCTGTCCCCCCCCAGCTACGAGCCCCTCTCCCCCAGGACTCGTCCGTCCCTCTCATCCCTGCTGCCGGCCGGACGGAGGCCGTGCTTCGTTCACACCGGAAGAGTCGGTGACGAATTAGTCACGGAACTCTGCGACCTTTGACCTGTTGGAAAACACTGACCCCGATGGACGGTGACCTCGGCCTTGACCCCTGGCACATGCAAGAGGACAGGCAGGCAGACAGGGACACAGACAGACAGACAGTCATACAGACAGACCGGGACAAAGACAGACAGAGAGACCAATAGATGTCCTCTCCTGATCCCTTTCCTTGACCTCGATGGAAAGCTCGATGAGCACAAAGAAAGATGTCAAGGAGAACTCAAGGACTTAGGAAAAGCCAACTGTGAAGGTAAGAGAATCCGACTGCACCTACGCTGGGCCATAGGGATGGATTCGGACGTGGGTCGACCGTGGGAAAACTACAATGTTCCGGAGGGTACTAAAAGAGAATCTTAGATACTTCGCTACCTAATTCTTACCGTGTTGTCTCATGCAGGCTTTAAGAAGATTGAACAACCGGGGTGGAAATAAGACATTTATAAAGGATATCAAACAAGAGGAACTAAATGATAGTCCCATTATGAATGACTACTCATGGTCATGGTGTGAATCCCAATTATTATAATTCTACAAAGTTAATATCGCCATGGTGATTTTTTTCGCTTAAGGACGAATGGTGGGTCACTTTAAACGATGCTACCTCAAGGAATTATGGGATGGCATTATCTCCTTCCATTCTTAAAGGATGTTCCAGTGTACAATATGCTAGATGCGATATGAAAAGAAAGCGCTCGAAGCACCTATCCTTGGCATTTATTATAATAAATTGGAATAAATATAATAATAATTGAATACAATTCTTTCAGTCCTTATCACAGCTGCCAGGTCATTTCACTCAGTAAGGAACCTTCCCCGGCAAAAGAGACCGCAGCTTCTGTCTCAGTGTGTGAGGGAGGATGTGAGCTAGGGTTAATCCAGTCTGGTGCTCACACTGAAGCACTGAGTGTGTGCAGAACCGTTACGTAATCACTTCCACCCCTGTGGTCTCTTTGAGATAAACATCCATGTTAATCCCCGCATGACCATGTGAGCAGGCAGACATGGTCTGTTTAGGCCTGTTTTACAATTTGAGTTGTACCTATCCAAATACAACAACAAAATAAACCCACATGCTGAAACAATGGTGTTTCCCATGTTAATGCACACCAATGCAGCGCAACATCAACGTTTAATCTGTGATCATGGGAAACCCTAGCCTGGGTACCCCCGCCCCTTCTGCCGGCGGTTTGAGTCCGCCCTGCAGAGGGGTGTGGAGATGGAGCGATACATTTCTTTCTGCTTCTAATGCGTTTTTGCGGGAGCCAATCGCCAAGCTGGCTTCCCCCCCTGGCGCGCTGTTGGCCGGTTTAACACAATGACGACAGGGAAGCGACGGCAGGCAGCCAATCGCGTACCGAGTCATTTGAACCGTTGATCACGTCTCTTTTGCTGAAGAAAATGACAGCAGCCTCCCCAGACCAAGCTCAATCTACGATTGAGCTTGGTCTGGGGAGGCTGCTGTCATTGTTTCCCGGGAGGCTGCTGTCATTGTTTCCCTAGCCTGGCTAAACCCAGCCCCACAGAGCTTCCCTTCCTCCCCTCTGAGACCCCTCCTCTCAGAGCGACCCGACGGCGACGCAGGGCTCACCGCTCGCAGCGTCTGGGCCTGGAAGGCGCGGTGCAGCCTCAGGTAGTTGGTGAGGGCCCTCATGGCGATGGGCAGCTTGCCGATCACCTTGAGGTCGATGGGGCGGCGGTGGGCGGCGGTGATGAAGGTGTTCATCCACCAGTAGGTGGCCTTGGACAGCAGGTTGACGAAGGGCTGCAGGAAGCGCACGCCGAGGTCCTGCAGGTCCTCGGGGGGCTTCACCTCCGTGGGGTCGGCGTAGCACACGTAGCGCTGCGCGGACCGGGGAGGAGGATCATGGGAAAAAGAGGAGGGGGAGGTGAGCACGTCGATGGGGAAGATGTTGATTGTGGGAGAGGCAGAGCGCTCTGGGACGAGCTGGGGACACTTGAGGGTGTATACATGCACGCACACACGGCACGTACGCACACACACACACATACACACACACACATACAAACACAAACACCTACACACACAGACACGCACACACACCCACACACACATGCACATGTACACACACATAGACAAACACACGCATGCACGTGCACATACACACAAATAAACACACACAGGCTCACGCAAATAAAGCATATTCATAGCTCGCTGTTACAATTTGGAGCTGAAAGAGACATCCGTAGAGGTAGTGATAATGATCATATTCTCTGCCAGATAAACAAGGCTCAGAATAGAAAAGTCTCCTAAATAAACCGTGAATACATGACTGTGTGCTTCATATCGCCAGACATCCTGTTTACTTTCAATGGGTGTAAATTATAGCCTGCTGCCGGAATCTTCTGTGATTGCCAAGTCTGATGGCTTTATGAAAAGACGTAGGCCTTTTACATGTCTAGAACTTCATAGAAGTAATGGCGCGTTTCCAACGGAGGGTGCGGTTCGGTTCGGTTCGCAAAAGTGCAGCACGGTTCACGTTTCCACCGCCAAAAGTGGGGGTGACCCGGACTGAGCCGTACTCGTTTCGCACTCGTCTCCAGTACTCCTCCGTTGGGGTACTGACGCCTGAAAGGGTGCCGGCAAGTTCGAGCTACACACGCCCTCCGTCGATTTGTCGACAGAATTGTCACTACCGGGCGACATGGGGATACAAACAAACAAACAGTACCCGTGGGGTATTATTCTGGACAACGGACATGTCGCGCAAAACTTTAGCTTGGGCAAACAAGGAGGTGGAGACGTTACGAAACTGTTGCTGGACGACTTCCATGGTCGCTCTTGGTTTAATGTGTCGAATTCCTCTTTTCAATTGTTTTTATTGAGCAGGCTACACTGTGTCGCGCTGCTATGATGTCACGATGTTTAGGTAGCTGCCGCGGTGATCGACATCCGGCCTACCATAAGGGTACTGTCGGCGGTGGCAACGCGACCTCGGAACTGAGCTGGGCTATACCGCCCCCTCCCTACTGGACTGAGGCGAACCGAAACGCACCCTCCGGTGGAAAAGCGCCATAATAGAGCTGTGAAGAAGGGAAAAACTTAGAAGAGGGAAGTCTAAATATAAGACGAGGGAAGAGACAAAAGAGAAAAAATAGCTGTGAAAAAGCACAATTTAAAAATTCTGCTATGTTTCCCATTGGTTCATACATTTTTTTTGCCTCATATATAATGCATAAATTAATATATCTGAACAAGTAAATGCTGTCAGGAGGAATGAGTAGAAAGTGCCTCTACTTCTTATGTAAAATAGGTCAGTGTATTCTATAGACCCAGCCTCCGAGCACATTGCACAAAGGCTGTCAACTGATTTGATTTTGATTAAAACTGATAGATCATCTCAAGTGCATATTAATCTTGAGATAGACTTGCCCACATATGCCAATCAATGAAACTCATAGGTTGGAATGATTTATACACGGGAAAAGGAATCTATTTCTTCCAATCACAGGCTAATCTAATCCCTGTATCGAGGCCATCCCAACATGTCTATTCACAGCTGAATAAGAGGTAAGCATTCACTTAGTACCGTAAAAGTGGAACTCCGGCCTGAATAAAGAATGATGCTGTTGATTATATGCCTTTATATAGTGTGGATTCCTCAGAGGTTACATTTATAAAAGGTTCCAGCTAAAAAGGTCCAATGAAAAATACAATATGCATATATTTAATTGAATCATGTTGGTCCATGGAGCATTGAAGAACAATATCGTGAGAAAAACATAAATTCCTCCCCACACACAGGCGGTAAATCACTCACACGCTACATCACAAAAATTGGAATCCCGATGATTCCGCCCGCATTGTGTGACGGTGATGATTCATGTGGTTGCGTGATATGATGTGATCGCTCATTGCAGTGTGACTGACCCTGCCCATGATGACTTTGACCTCTACGGCCAGCAGCAGGCCGTACAGCAGCATCAGCAGCCCGGCGATGCAGTAGCGGAGCTGGCGAGGACCGATGCCGTGCTCCGTGTACTTGGCAAACTTGATGGTCTTCATGATGAACGCCAGCAGCCAGTAGATCAGGAGGGCTGGGGAGACACGTAGGGCACCTCAGACACGTAGGGCACCTCAAGACACGTAGGGCACCTCAGACACGTAGGGCACCTCAGACACGTAGGGCACCTCAGACACGTACAGGAGGGGTGGAGCACACACACACACACACACACACACAGACACACACACACACACACACACGCACACAGACACACTTAGACACACACACTCACACATACACACACACACACACACACACACACACACACACTCACACAAGCACAAACACACACACTTAGACACAAACACACATACACACACACACACACACACACACTCACACATACACACACACACACACACACACACACACACACACACACACTCACACAAGCACAAACACACACACACACACACTTAGACACACACACACACACCCACATATATACAGAGACACACACACATACAGACACACACACACATACAGACACATACAGACACTCACACAAGCACAAACACACACACACACACACTCACACATACACGCTCACACACACACACACACACACACCTACAGACACACACACACACACACATACAAACACACACACACACATACAGACACACACACACACACACACACATACAGACACTCACACACTCACACAAGCACAAACACACGCGCCCACACACACCACTCCAAACGTTTTCTTATATAATTAATAATAATAATGTAATTCTTTAAGATAATTATTATAATTATCATTATAATTTACAAATAAAATTAACTTTTTTATATATCTCTTATCATTCTATAGATTGACAGTTTATAAATATTATCACTGTGTTGGAATCAAGTGGATTATCAGGGGATATCCACGACAAACACATACTGGTGATTTTGTTATCATCAGTATATTTACTCTTAGCCAGCTGTGGAATTATTAAAGGAGAGCCTGACAGAAGGAAGGAGGGGGAGTGAGAACACGGTGCAAAGGATTTGAGACTGGCTGTTTCTCTGCATGAGTCATTCAACCAATGTCTTTATATGTGAGCCTCTCCCATAAGAACAAGGGGTGGATGGCATTACACTGTCCATTTTACTGAACTCGGATGACTCACGTCCACTAGAGACCTTGAAATCCCCATCCCACGTCCAAATGAATGAAGGGATTTGTTTCTATTCAGTGTCCTACACAAGGACGATCGGGGAGGGATTTTTTTATTGCATTATTTATTTTATATTCAGATTTATGATGTACAAACAAATGATCAGAGGCTATTAAAGAAGAGATCATGAACGGACGCTCATCCAGTTGTCCAGACGCATTCGTAATCGTGTTCTAAACATGCAGAGGGAGCATGGCTTTCTTACAATGCCTTCTTCTCAATTCTTCTTCTTCTGCATTGTTTGCCTTGACCTGATGCAATTTCATGTAGGAACACGATTGGTCCAAAGTCAATCAGCACCACAGAGCCTTAGTCAAATGAACCAACTCATCTGTGAATGTAAACATTGGCAGAACTGATGTCCACCTAAAATATCAGTGAATCCCTCATAACATTTCAATGTCCTGGAATTAATAACTAGTGATAAGGTGATTTAAATGCGTCCTTCCATCAGGCCTCTCGACCCCTATGCGCTTCATTATGTCTTCAGTACATCAACATAAATGCGGACAAATAACATAAAGTCCGCTTTTTTTGGAAGCTAGACTGATATCTGCTTAATGCTAGTGAACCCATACTCTGTTCTCCTTTGACCACACACTTTAATGGAAAGGGAGAGACAACTACACATATGATATGAGGATTGTGTCAGCTGCTCCTGCCACCCGTCACCTAGACGTCTCTGATGGGTTCCTCCGGCACCAGGACACACGGGATGTGGAGTACACATCATTTAGAGAGTGGGCAACATTTCCGAGCAGGTGGTGAATGCTGACATGTCACAGATCTCCCTGAGAGTGTGTGTGTGTGTGTGTGTGTGTGTGTGTGTGTGTCGGTGGGTGTGTGTGTGTGTGTGGGGACGGCTACTTCATCCCGTGTGCCTTGATTACTAAATGTGCAACAGATGTGCAGCCTCAGAGAACAATCAGTCTGACTCTGTGCCAGGTGTGAGGCTGCTTAGGCCGAGTGCCAATCACACACAGACGCTCCACATAAGCTGCAGGGCTCCAGACTAACTTTTTCCTTGGGTGCACTGGTGCCCCTAAATTTTTAATTTGGGTGCACCAGCACGTATTTATGGTGCACCCAAGTTTTGAGTTGTTGGGGGGGGGGGGGGGGGGGGGGGCGTAAATATCGGTATCGATATTTACGCCATTGAATAATAATATCTTGACCATTAAATAAATGCCTTAAATAAATGCTGAATCTGTATCTCTCATAAAGAATATCGTCAGACAATGCCAAGGGATCGGTTCTGTCCCGAAAAACCCTTTGTCTCCGGAGAGACGCCTGTACGATAAGTGCGTCGAGGTCCATGGGAACACCCACAAATGGTGACGCCATTATCGGAGGAGGGCTAGGAAGCTGCGCACGCCGATATAAGTAGCCGATGTCCGGGTAGACTCGCTGAAAAGCTGCTCCCGACCAGGTTTGGTTGCGAGCGTAAGTCACCATGGTGATACAGCGACGCTTAAAGAGATCGACTTTCATGGTACAGCTAACCCAGGCTTTCAGCTCAACATACCTCGCTAACCCTCTAATCTAGCTTCGTAGTACAGGCCCCTGGATTGGGTTTTGCGGGTTTGTTTCCCGGCGTTTCTATTGTTACCGGTCTTGCGTGTTCCAACGGAACACGCAAGACCTAATCAATACTTCATTCACTGCCTAATCAATACTTCATTCACTGCCTCTTCCGTGGTTATTACAATATTATGAATAGACTGCTCTGTAAAAAAATAAATAATAATTATACCAGATACATTTTCAGTCGCACCGGTGCGCCCAAATAAAATATTTGGTCGCACTACCCCGAATTCTAGGCGCATGTGCGCCCATATTAGGCGCACTCTGGAGCCCTGAGCTGTGTTCGAAATCGTTCCCTATCACGGATATAGTGCACTATATAGGGTGCTCGCCATTTTGTAGTGGTGTTCGAATTCTCAGTGGTTGAAGTAAAGTACCCCAAATTTGCGTGTACATACGATGTTCCCTACATGTTACTCCCGTATACCACAATGCAATGCGGTCGTGTTTTTCCGGAGCAGAAGAAGAAGCTGAATAACCGCGAAAACGAATACATTTAATGATGGAGTCTCCGGCTGTCGTTTAGAAATGTCAACAATTGAACATAGAAAATGTAACATTCAAAATTAATAAAAAAAAACTTGAACAAGGAAATGTAACATGCAACATCAATACATCCTCCAGCTTTCCTCGTGAGTGCCCGGTTTGTTTACCTGATGGGCGCGTCTGTCTGCGTCACACAGATACCCGGCGCATTTACTGACGCGAAAGACGTTGAGAAAGGTTCAGCGTAGTGTCCGAATTCTCGTTTGTTCGTTCCCTTTAGTGCACTATATCACGAACACTATATAGGGAACAGTGAGTGAGTGATTGGGGAACGATTTTGAACACAGCTCTAGAGGGAGAGAACGGTATGGGGCGTTGAGGAAGAGGAGCAGCAGCACTGCTGTGTGTGTGTGTGTGTGTGTGTGTGTGTACCTAGCAGGAGCTTGGGGAAGTTGGAGGTCTCGATGTTGTGGTAGTACACGATGGAGGTGATGGCGGCCATGAAGGCCAGCGCCGCGGGCATGTAGAGGTGGAGGTGGTGGGAGCTGCTGAACCTGAGAACACAACACCACCCGTCAGGACACAACACAACACAATACGACACAACGCAACACAATCTGACCCGTCAGGACACAACACAACACAATACGATCCACAATGACACAACACAACACAATACGATCCACAATGATACAACAGAACACAACACAATACGACCCATCAAGACCACAACACAGCACAGCACATCACAGAGGGGACGCACACCTCCATGGATGGGCACCATGGGAACTTTACATTTGCACATAGCACTCAAAAATATGCGCACAGTTAACATTTGTACACTTGTACATACATACAAACATACCAACATACAAACTAACACAAACACATATACTGTAGAAAACTCACACTAAAACATACACAAACCCATCTAAAGCACCAGGCCCACACACCCACACACACACACACTGTGTGTACTTTAAGTCAAGTCCACCCACACACTAAGTGTGTTCATAAAGATCAGGACCACCCTCCTTTAGCACCTGGGGGTACTGTAACCAACCCATTTAATGCCTGATGTACAGCCGATTAAGTGCTCAACATTCGCTCTAATTTGCCCACCTAAGCCATTGTGCGCTCCACAGTCTACCGGGAACAAAGTGCAGGCTACTCCATTGTCAGCTACGATTGGAGGAGATGTCACAACGTTTATAAAAATAGCCCCACTGAGCAGACTGAGAGAGGGAGAGGGAGAGAGAGAGAGAGAGAGAGAGAGAGAGAGAGAGAGAGAGAGAGAGAGAGAGAGAGAGAGAGAGAGTGTAAGAGGGAGGGAGAGAGAGAGAGAGGGAGGGAGAGAGAGAGATAGAAAGAGAGAGAGGAACAAAGAATATGAAAGAAGAGAGAGAGGGATGGAGAGATTGACAGAGAGAGAGAGGGAGTGGGAAGAGAGAGAGAGGGAGGCAGACAGAGCAGGTAGAGAGTGCAACAGATAGAGGGGGAGGGAGAGATACAGAGAGGGAGGGGAAGAGCAAGAGAGAGGTCGAGAGAAAGAGAGAGTGGGAGATACATAGACAGATGGGGAAAGAGAATATAAATTAAATGTCACGTGCCTGTATATACTAATGAAAACCTTCCCACAGAATCGAGTCCCTCTGATCAGATCGGGTTATACTCACTATCCGCTCAAGTCAATCGAGCAGAAGCGAAAGAGCCAGCTCACCCATCGGAGACGATGCCCTCGGCCACCTCACACACCAGGACGAAGAGCAGCACGAAGGTCAGCAGCCAGCGCAGGTTGTGGCCGGGGAAGTGCAGCCAGGTGCTGTGGTGGATGTGGACCTTGGAGCTCTGGCTGCCCCAGCCTGTCGGGATGGAGGAACAGCAACACAGACCGGAGCCTCAGAGACATGCAGACCCAGGTGTCCAGGCTTACCTGTACAATCCACACCTCTCCACCGTGCAAGGCTGAGCGGAGAATGAAGTCGTAATGAAGGACTTCCACAACATATGCTTATGTTGAGGGGTCACTGTAGTCTCCTGGGCTGTGTGTTCAGGCTTGAGGGCCAGCATGCACACATTATAGTAAATAAAGCGATAAAGAGATAGGCCGACAGGGTTTGTCTCTCTATATTTAGAGGCTCATGAAACATGTATTATCCTCGATAGAAAAACACTAGAAACAGCTGTGCTCCCTACCCTAACCTGAACTCACACAGCTCATAAATTAGCAAACTAGCTACAAGCTAACACTCTTCCGTTGCGTCCCTCCATATCCATTATCTCAAGAACATCATATTTCCCATATTTGGTAAAAAGGTGAGGATAGTGTGACGTAGTTATTGAAGTGATAGATATACATTCAAATCCCTGCCAGCTAAATGATAAAGATATCACTGCACGCACATGCACACACACACACACATAAACTCTCAATCTCTCTCAATCTCTCTCAATCTCTCTCTCTCTCTCTCTCTCTCTCTCTCTCTCTCTCTCTCTCTCTCTCTCTCTCTCTCTCAGCCATGGAGGAGTGCAATGTATTATGGTTGTGGAATATTGAAAATATTTTTTGTTGTCTTGACCTTTTCATGTGTCTATGAAAGATATAAATCCTCCTTGAGCTCTGATATTAATAAATTCCCATTTAATTTCCCTCTCCCTTCCCTTTCTCTTGGAGAACAAAGCCATACTGTACTGTAATCTCTAAAGACCAGTGGTTCTGATCTGTTGTTAGTGCAATAGCCTATCAGTAAAGCCCGGTGGCGTGTTGCTTAAGCAAGAGCTAACTGAATGGTTTTGTTTGGGTTTCTTGCTTGAGGTTAAGTAAACCATTTACACAGTCTGGCTTGTGACAAATGTGTCGAGGAAGGCACTGTCAAAAGTACATGACAAAAGTATAACATCCACAGAGAGCATCTAAAAATATATGCCTTAGCTGCTATCTGCTGCATTTCTGCCATTTTGGACTAATGGCATGGCTTTGGACCCATCAGGCCAATCATAGCACCATAATTTGGGTTTGTCTGAGTGCGGGAACAGAACCCAGGATGTGATGTTAAACAGTACGTTTAATGCACACATGCACAGAGTCAAAAGCACGCATATTCTTAATGGAAATTAAGAGACGGATGTGACTACATCTTTAGAATATAGATGTGACCACATTCCTAGAATACAGATGTGACTACATCACAGAATACAGATATGACTACATCAATAGAATACAGACGTAACTACATCACTAGAAGAGAGACAGATGTGACTATATCACTAGAATACAGGTGTGACTACATCACCAGAAGAGAGACAGATGTGACTACATCACTAGAGGAGCTGTGACTACATCACCAGAAGAGAGACAGATGTGACTACATCACTACAATACAGATGTGACTACATCACTAGAAGAGCTGTGACTACATCACCAGAAGAGAGACAGATGTGACTACATCCCTAGAATACAGATGTGACTATATCACCAGAATACAGATGTGACTACATCACCAGAAGAGAGAAAGATGTGACTACATCACTAGAATACAGATGTAACCATATTCCTAGAATACAACTGTAACTACATCACCAGAAGAGCGACAGATGTGACTACATCCCTAGAATACAGATGTGACTACATCACTAGAATACAGATGTGACTACATCACCAGAAAAGAGACAGATGTAACTACATCACTTAGAAACAGATCAGTCCTATGCTCCGAATAAGAAGAGCAACAGACAGCCTCTGGTTTAAACACACTGTCAATGACAAGACAGGAGGTCAAAGAAAGTCAGGTCAGAAACAGGTGCACTCAGATGCTGGGATTCTGCAGCTAGTTAGTCCTTCACAGATGTCAAAGGTGTACACCACGGGGATGAGGACATACCATCATGAGGTTATATTGGTAGAATGCTGCGATCAGACGAGCAATAGAGTACATTATATTTGAAATCAATGCATGCCCTTCATGCATCACTCATTCACTTATTATGTATGTATATATATATATATATATATATATATATACATTTATATTGTTACATCATTTTACAGCTTTAGAAGTAGACACTGGCATTGTAATCTTGATTATCTGGGGTAAACGACAAGCCCACACATTCCTACTGATGCGAGGTATCCAGCTCTACTTTTAACCAGTAGATACAGAAACATTTGTACGTTTGTGTATGTGTGTGTGTTTGAGTGTGTAAACTTATCCACACTCCCCCGAACCCCATCGCAGGCACACTCACCGATGAAGAGGATGGGGAAGGTGATGAAGAGGACGAAGACGTGAGGCACCACATTGAGCGCGTCCAGGAAGCAGCCGTTGTTCAGGACACCTCCGTCCACGTTGTACGCAAACGAGTTGTTCTCGACCCCGCAGAACGCCAAGGACATGTTGGAGCCAGGACTCTGCGGGCGGGCGGGAAGCCGGCCGGCAGGAGAGGAGAGACAGGGAGACAGACGGGAGAGTTCTCAGAGCATGTCGTTACTCTCTACAGCCTCAGAGAGCACGGCACTCCTAGGGCATCTCCTTCAAGTTTTAAAAAAGCCCAAGCCTCTTTGTTACATCCTCCAGAGCTGCCGTGCGCAGAGAGCTCGAGCCGGAGGCACAGGAGCGGAGAAAGGGGCTGAGGAGAGGCAGAGCAGAGTCCCAGTTCGGTGCGCTTTAACTGTGAAGTCCTGTGCAGGAGCCTTGCCTTGGTGGCCTAGTAATGCCCGTTCCCGCGCGGATCCTTGCAGCCGGCAGCGGCAAAAGCGGTTCAGAAGATAAAAGACAAAGCCTGATCGTGTGCAGCGCTGCACAGCCCTACTTGGATCGCACCGGAGTCTCCTTCTGTGGACACACGCGCATGCACGCACCCAGGCTAAGCTCGCTCTGTCTCGCTCTCTGTCTATCTTTCGCTCGCTCGCTCTCTCTCTCTCTCTCTCTCACGCTGTCTATCGCTCAGATACGCTCAGTAATCTTACTCTCTCACACACACATGCACAGGCAAGAGCACACGCCGGCACAAATCGCACAGCATCGGCAGGCTTCTGCAGTGCACCTGCTATTCCTGTCTTGTGTGGCAGTATCCAGAGTCCGACCTTGGAAGACGACAGCACACTGAGGCTGAATGAGAGAGGAAGGACGGACGGTAGAGAGGGGAGGGGGCAAGAGATTAATGAATGACTGAGACCGAGGGGGGGAGAGAGAGAGGGAGAGAGAGGGAGAGAGAAACAAGGAGAGTGAGACGGACCGAGAGAGATACAGAGAGCGAGAGAGAGCGGGAGAGAACGGGAGAGAGAATGAGGAAGCACGGGAGAGAGAATGAGAGAGTGCGGGAGACAGAGTGAGAGAGAGCAGGAGAGAGCGAGAGTAAGAGAGAAAGAGGGAGAGAGAGAGGAAATACAACAGCAGTTCAAACGTCATGTGAAGCAAAGCCCAGCTCTCTAGATCCCAAACCATAAACAAGAATTACATAACTATGTTTTCCCATTCACTCATCACATTTTCCCACAATTCAATTCAGGATATGCAGGAAATGCACACTACTTGCTGGATTACTTTGGTAGCACGAACAGAAACCTGTGAGCACTAAATATTTAGGACGCTATAGAAAGAAGGCAGAATTTACATTTTTGTCATTGGAAAAAGAAAATGTATCTGCAGTAACCCATGAAGGAAGTAACAATGTACCCTGAGACCTCAGGGTCAGCATGACCTCTTAAGACCCCGATTTCATCGACTTCCTGTGAAAATAAAACAGCGCAGTGTGGTGGTATAGGGTTGGGGAGTTGAGTTCACTGCCGTGTTACGATGACCAATGCTGGCCTCAGCTCATGCAACAATGCAGACCCATAAATCACAGACAGCCAAAGTTCAAAAGGCGGCAGCGCACTGAACAGAAAGTATAAATAATAATATGAAGTGAATAACGAGATACACGGACAGATGTGTGCTCACTGTAATTCAGCTCGAGTTTCACAAGAAATGGGAAGGATATTTCAGTATACAATTCGATGGATGAATAGAAAACACCACCCCTCTTTTAGAGCAGACACCCGATATCACCGCGCAGGTTTACGGATGTGGTCACCAGTACGCAGTGGACATGGGAAGTTGTATGCAGGGGTCACGCAGATGTACTGAGGAATGACACGGGGTGAGCGCTTTGACGCCACTCTATCTTTACACCACCAACCCGACACCCCAGGAGCAGCACACACACACACACACACACGCACACACACACTCGCGGCCCCACTGACTTCCTGTCCCACGGAGGACACGCTACTACGTGGGACGGCCTGGGAATCTATACGGGCCCCGTGATGACACCGTGACATCGCCCCCCCCCCCCCCAGAGCAGTGGTGAGATAACACGGCGCGTTCATCGCATGACAAATGGGGCCCATGTTATGTGGGACATAAACGCAAATAACGCTGACTCCTGTTCTATTTGAGTGTAACGCAAAGCACTTACAGTCACCGGGCAGATTGATGGGTTCAGCAAGCATGCGTATAGACATCGCAATAAGTCATTTGTGTGGGGTTGCTGAGAAAAGCCCACATTATACATTGTGTTATTTATTGTTCCTGTTTGGTCCTTATCAGCAGTAGCCACAGTGGCTCGCTGGTGAGATGCCCCAGGGCTGAGAGTGATAAAGAGAGAGGGGGGGGGGGGAGAGAGGTCAGGAGGATACAGAAAGGGAGAGAGAAATGTGCAGTCATGGGAAATCCAGCATAAGGTTGAAATTGAACTGTTGAATGAGAACCCACAATCTTTTCCGATTGCTATTCATAGTCAGCCAACATCATAGGATGTCAAAAAGTGATTATTTTACATAAAAAAAGCAGTAAGTGTGTGCACATGCAACAATATGTGTGTGTGTGTGTGTGTGTGTGTGTGTGTGTGTGTGTGTGTGTGTGTGTGTGTGTGTGTGTGTGTGTGTGTGTGTGTGTGTGTGTGTGTGTGTGTGTGTGTGTGTGTGTGTTTGCCTGTGTGTGAGGTGTGAGTGCGCTTGCGTGCCTGTGAGTGGGTGTGTGGATCTGTGAGTATTTAAGTGTTCAGAAAGTTCTGTTGGAGAATTCCGTATCGTTAAAGTTAAGGAATCTTGAATCATGGCTACGATAAAATAAATTCTAGACCTATATATATTTATACAACAGTTAGTAATTTGATTGGACTAGAGGCAAAATAAATGTACACTACATGAGTGCTAGAGTATAACAGCACTAACCCTAACCCTTTTAACTATATATGAATCAGTCCGTTTTACAGGTGTTATCATAACCGTTAATGTTATAACGGTCTTTATGTAGCTTAGATTAAGACAAACTTTGCACCGCAAAGATGAACGTATTTCCAGACATACCATTTGAGTTGACTTACGAACGGTTGTCAGAAGAGGACGAAGGGAACGTAACGTAAAGTTTATGTGTTGCTTGGTAACAGTTCCGTCCCAGTCCAGTTGCGGATTTAAATATGATTTAACGGTCGTACTGATATTCAGTACAACAGCAATCCATCTCGTTGCTTAACATACGTGTGTGTGGGTGCGCGTGCGTGTGCGTGTTAGCAGCAAGGGTCACCTACGGGTCATGATTACACCACACGAAAACTGTTTTTAGGGGGATGTCTGACTGCGCACAAAATACTAATTATTAATCATCTAAGTTACTCTCCGTAAAGACAACATTCATTAAGGTTCTCGCACACCCCTACTCACATTTACACCCCTGATCTGCCTAGTCACATCCACAAGTAGGCCCACATACCGGTTTGTAATGGGAGATGATGGTGTATCAACGGTGACTGTTGGCTCCAAAGAGCTCTTCCATGTTATCAAAATCATCAAACAAAAAACTACAAGCACCAGATTATATAATGCGATGGAACGTTTCAGTCGTGCTAACAGGCCCGTGAACATGTAGGCTGCACGCAGGCGAAAAAAATAATTTGTCAAAGTGCAGATGACTTCGTGACTCCGCGACGTATTCTGTTTACAGAGTCCATCACGTACGCAAACAGCCGGGCTGCGTTGTTCCTGTCATCCGGTCTCCTCTGGAGTGCTGTCCGAGGTGCTGAACCCGGGATCCGGCTGATAATGTGAAAGAAAGTCATCGACCTAACCCCACCTCCTACTTCTTTGAACCCAGTGATGGCTTGTGTTGTGTGACCGCAGTCACGTAGCCCATAATGCCAACATGGAGGGGCTTATCCACATGGGCCTACTGTGGATATCTCTGGATAACAACGCCGCATCCCATTGGACGCAGCTAAATAGTAGGACATCAGAAACATTTTGATATTATATATTATGTTGTACAAATATTAAATATCTATCTCACATCGTATTTCATTTCAATCCCGTAAACACTTTTTTTTTTACTGTCCGCTATAAGGCCTAAAAAAAGGCCGTTTAAATGAAAACGGGACACTGGTGCCCCCTATGGACATATATTATGACAGTGTTTTAGACGGAACGTGATGTCGCATCCAGCAGCGTTGCTCTGTCCGAAAACCAGGAATGCAAACGGGCAAAGTTACGCCTTGTTTCCTGGCTCGAGCAGAAGACTGACTCTGCCTAAAAACACGCCTCTTCAAAATGGGATTGGAATGAGTGTATTTCCATATTGACGAGTCTACACGTTTACCGACATTCTTTTGTTTTGTTCAGACTTTAGTTTACTGCTGCTGCGAGTTTGTGTTCCCCGCGCTTACAGATCCCGGTCTCCTCCATTAACATGATTGTTCTAAACTAAATGTAAACTGTCATCATCAGAGTCAAAGTATTGATGCAAAGTCTGATTTGTGGGACTAGACCGCACACAACGGAACTGCAAGGAAATCAGAGCACACTGTAGGCTGATAATGGCATCTTTGTTTATTTTAATAGACAGAATAAAATGCACAGAGTTGAGAAAAAGAACAGTAGGCTATTGGATACCGGGACAGTTCCTGTGACTACTTATTGCTTTTGCTGTGCTTTTGAAAAGCTCCAGGACTTCCGGACAAGATTCGACTGTTGAGCCTTCAATTAGGAGAAGGCGTGGCTTACAGTAGCCTATAAACCCTCTTCATTATTCAAGTACGTCAGTTATAAATTAAAATCCACAAATAACAATCAACTAATTGATCTCAAGATGTACAAAAAAATCTGCACACATTCCATGTTTTATTAATATTCGTTGTAGTGTTGTTCAAGTCTGAGGTGACAATATAAAGTACTCCCAGGAAGTGAAGAGATGCTTGTTTTGTTTGGCTGACTGGCGATGGAGTGATTAGAAGAATGTTCTGGAAGAAATAGTGACAAAATAATTAAATCAAAACAGGATACCAATGTGGTCAGCTTCTACAACATCAACGTGTCACAGCCTATGCATTTTGTTCATCAAGTCAAAATATGCATGAGAACAAAAGCTCTGAGAGTCGTGCTCGCTGTTGTTCCCTGCACAGTGTCACACGCCAGACCAACACATCATGCAGATTCAGGCACTCAGGGTCTGCGGTGGACCCCCCCCCCGGCATTAGTGTTTAGAGCCGAGTGTTAAGCCCCTCCGAGCAATGGACGGAATGCGCAACGAGCTAATGGTAAGCAGCGGCTTGCCTGCTGTTAATTAATTGATGAAGGTTTCCTGGGAGTCCCACAGACCCTGAGAGCAGCCGTGGTCCACCCTGCTGCGCCAGTGGGGAAGGTGGAGTTAAGTGGAGTTAAGTGCAGCTCAGCCGCGGTCAATGCTCTGGATCTTAACAACACGACATGTAACAGTCCCTGTGGGAGCAACATCCATCAGAACTGCGGCTGAAGGCTGGCAGGAGGGGGGCGGCTCTACGCTGGGGAACCGCCCTGACCTTTACAGTCAGGGCCAGCGCTGCAACACGTGTGTTGATGTTTTAATGCAGTGCCTAGTGTCAGCCACATCTGCGTTGGTGTATAGTTTTAATGCAGTGCCTAGTGTCAGCCACATCTGCGTTGGTGTATAGTTTTAATGTAGTGCCTAGTGTCAGCCACATCTGCGTTGGTGTATAGTTTTAATGTAGTGCCTAGTGTCAGCCACATCTGCGTTGGTGTATAGTTTTAATGTAGTGCCTAATGTCTGCCACATGTATGTTTGTATATAGTATTAGTGACTTGTGTCATCAACATGTATGTTTGTATATAGTACTCAACAATTTCACAATTAGTTCCAAAACTGGTAAATAATTCCACATTAATTTGACCTTCAAACTCATTTGGTAAAGAGATCAGGTTTGTTCTCTCTGATTGACAGGGAGACTGTCACATGTGTTTTAGAAGACAAGCAGGTTGGGGAGGGGGGGGGCACTCCCCAGCACCAAACACACATCACCCCCTCCCACCCAGGGGTGCACGGGAGTGGAGCTTCTGTTTGACAGGGTTACCAAGGCGATGGTGAACAGGGTGGCTGGGAGATTTAAAGCTGGAGGAGGTAGCCTTGTCTGTACACTGGTGCACTGCCTTCAAACACCTTTCTGTTCACAGAGGGACTGACTGATGCTGCTCTAGAGCTAAACACACACACACACAATCAAGTGGGCGCAAACACAATCTCTCACACACACACACACACACACACACACACGCACACAATCGTGAACCCCCCCTCCCCACACACACACACAAACACACACACAATTGTAAACAAACACACACATTCACACACAGTCATCGTTGTGCACTACATTATCACAAACTAGTTCACATGTTACACACGGAAACAATGAATTACACATCTCTGGTTTGCTGAACAGTTTGTGAGGTATCGTCGTATATGATCCATTGAACACCGGTTGAGGAGAAACAAACTTACACTTCATCTTCATAATCTTTTGGAGGGGAGACTGTGATCACCAGGTCAATCCAATCCTGAAGAATAAAGAACAATAGACAGTTATGAATGCACTACTATGTTAAGGTTTCTTTCTATCTTCAGTGATGTTCTTTAGAGATCCAACAAGAATCCCCAGAAAATCTACAACTATCAAGCAGTGAGGGTGTGTCTTCTGTTGAGGACTAAGCGGGGTCTACGATGTGAGATCAAGGACTTGAGGAGCCAGCTCACCCCGCCACTGTTCCAGGCTCTGGCCAGGGAGTTCTGACCCTCCGTTAGCGTTGCGTCGATCAGGATCTTCCCGTTCACCGCCATAACCTCGTCACCTGGAACGATGCCACCTGGAACACACACACACGCACACGCACACACACACACACACACACACACACACACACACACACACACACACCTCACTCAGTGCCCATCTGTGCTTTTGTCTATATCTTTTTGGTGCTTTGAATCAAAAGGTTCGGGACCCAAGGGATCAAATCAGAGCAAAAACCATTGACTTCATTCCTGGTGATTAATGAATCCAGATTCATCTTCCATGATTAAGTAAAAAAAAGAAGCGTCTAGAGTCAGAAATTGTCATATTTTGTGACAGATTGGTAAAACACTTATAGTGTTTTAGTCCTTATTAATCACTTCTACATGTTTACAATCTAGCTGTGTTTTCAAGCAGAACGCATAACTACAGCTGTAGAGACACAGATACTGTCTCTCTACAAAACACTCATTATTCTTACTTCATATCAATAAACAGAGGGCCAAAACGTTTTTGTAATGGGAAAGAACATGCTCAAAAAAACAACAGTGTTCACACACCCTATTAATCAAATACCCTGTACAAATAGCACAATGACTGGGTATATTATTAAGAAACATATTCCCTGGAACAACAATTAATATTGCTTTAGTAATTGATTTCCATCAATATTTTTACATAAAACATTTTGCAGTCTTACACATATATTGCTCGCAATTATAAATGAAGATCTAATTATTACACAAATACACGCAAACAAACAAATTTGTATTGGTTGTTAGAATAAAGCGAAAAAACGTTGTTTTTCAACAGCCATAGAAAGAGTCACATTTTTCTTTGCAGAGGAAAGAAGTAGAAGATTTATGTTTAGATGTATATACGCTACTTCCTGCCTACATGTAGTTTAATATATATCATACTTACTGCCTCGGCAAAGGAACATTTAATTGATATGTACAACCCTGTTGCTTTAACAGAGCAAAGCAGGCAGAGCTTGAACGCAGCACGCCTGTACCTCTCTGCCTGCTCTGAACAGGACTCCAGGCTGTCGTCCAGACAGGAACATTCTAAAACATTCTGACCCGTCCTGACACAAGACGGGGCGCTTTGGGCTGCGGAGGAGAGTGCACTGACCGTGTTTGTCCGCAGAGCCCCCCTCGTACACGGCTGACACCGCCAGCTTCCCCAGAGGGGAGTCCACCCCACCCTCCAGCGCTATGTCCAGGTTCCCCACCTGAGGGGCCGACACAGAAACACCATCAACCAGAGCCCCACCCTCAGCTCATCGTGAACATCCTGTCACTGTCAGGTGACTGTTGTGCTATTGTCAGGTGACTGTTGTGCTATTGTCAGGTGACTGTTGTGCTATTGTCAGGTGACTGTTGTGCTATTGTCAGGTGACTGTTGTGCTATTGTCAGGTGACTGTTGTGCTATTGTCAGGTGACTGTTGTGCTATTGTCCGGTGATTATTGGGTCGTGTAGAGGGGAAGATTGTGATGTTGTATGGTTGATCTTATGCGGTGGATATTGCATGGTTTACATATAAGGGTGATACTGTTTAGTGAACGTTATGTTGGAGATATTGCATGGTGCATCCTTAATGGTGAATACCGAGTAGTGAACATTATGTTGAGGATATTGCATGATGTATACAGTATTGTGAAAACTATTTCGTGAACATTTTGCAGTGGATACTGCGTGGTGAATGCCGGTTAGTGAACATTTTGTCGTGGATACTGCGTGGTGTACATAGTATGGTGAATGCCGGTTAGTGAACATTTTGTCGTGGATACTGCGTGGTGTACATAGTATGGTGAATGCTGTTTAGTGAACACTTTGTCGTGGATACTGCGTGGTGTACATAGTATGGTGAATGCTATTTAGTGAACACTTTGTCGTGGATGCTGCGTGGTGAATAGAGCAGCTGGGTTCTACCTTTTTGATCCTGAGCAGTCTGACGTCTCGACCATCGATCTGCTCTGAAGAGAACTATCCAGAAAGAACAGCAACAGGATGTTAGATTTGTACAAATTCAACCAACTCTGTGTTTGTTCAATTGTACAAAATGGTGCAACCGCTGTTTATCAAAATCAATACACATGGTGAGTCACGTGTGTTTTGTCTCAATTCAGCCAATCAATCGGCATTAATAAACCAGATGTCTTATACTCTATTATTTACTTAGTTCTGTTGTATCGCTTCATTTAAATATATGGATTGTATTAAATTGATAATTAAATCCTGATTATATTAAGCATTTAATTCACATGATTCCACTCTAAAAGAATCATAATCCCAACAAATAAATATATTTGACATTTCAAATGGATATTAAAGAGTAGAATAAAGACAAAAGTCAACAATAAGAATAATAAGAATAATGGCATGGAAAATTTTACGAGCATTAGCTGGCGAATACCATCTCTGAAGGCTTTGAATTACATTTGTGAATTTGGTCAACAATGTACGTGATGGTGAATGTTTGGAGGTCAAGGGAAAGATGTGAGGTGGTACTGGTCTTCTGGTACTGGTCTAGTGGTACTGGTCCACCACTGATTTATAAAATGAATCAGCTACTAAACAATCATCTTATAGTGACAAGATAAAGAGCACTTTACCATCGAGTATGGATCAAACTCATCTTCGTATTTCTGAAAACCCTAAAGGAACACAGAAGTTAGACATTCAAATAGTAAAGCGACACATCAAAAACATTTTCAACAGCACAAAATGAAAAGATGTCACACAAGTGAATGGGCCAGGTATCAGTATCAGTTCAGAGGTGGTAGATGTTGAACAGCTAGAAGACCTTTGACAACCGTTCTGGAAGATTATCGACCATAGAGCAACATAGAGGGAAGGTACGGACACACACACACACACACGCTCACGCGTGAGGATTAATGCCTGACCCCCGCGCGTCTTGCCAAAGCCTCACAGCCCAATTTGTCTCCAGAGTTGCGTCGGGGCGCAGTGAGTCATACTTATGTCCTCCGATTGAACGTAAATGACAAACAACCTGCCCATGCTCCAGTGATCAGTCATCCACCAGACAGCCCAGAGAGAACTCTAAACTAATACAGACTTGGGCGGACTCATGATTAACGTAATTCAAAGATAGGGAGGGCCAATTATCGTAAAAGCATTTTGTCATATTTTTTTTCTGGAATTCTCAACATTTGACAGTGCTCAATAAATCAAAAGATCTGCCAAAAAAAATAAAGAATTCCCGTGCTGTAGCAGGCCTGTAGTAAGCCCGTCCAAACACCGTCATGGATTTTACCATCAACCGTCTAGTTTCAATTAACTGCATTAACAGACCGCTATGTAAACGGACCGCCAGCAATTCAAAATGAATTAATAACCCTGAGCAATTAAAGCTTATAGCTTTAGCTCCAGGTCACACGACCAATCTGCATGCCCATGTTTTATGTGCTCTGGCTTGATGATCCCACCATTCAGTTAATACGTGGGGCGTTTAATGCGATGAGTGTACGTAACGCCCTATTTGAGTGCTGCATTTTCATAAACAACCAAAATGGCAGCCACTGACGTGTGCCTGTTTCGTTGCTCTGGCTGCTGGTTGTTTTATGCAACTGCATCCAGGATAATTTTCGGTGGGCCCCCCTAGGATGTCTAAAATCGACTGAGACGTCCCGGCCTGATACACAGTTAAGAATTGGTCTGGCGATGGAAGGCTATTATCTGCACCACTGCTCCCAATAAGAAAGTCCACCAAAACATCCAGCACCAGCGGGGCGGTGATTCAGCGGGGGCAGGAGAGAGCACGCTCAGGTGGGTGGTTCAGCGGGGGCAGGAGAGAGCACGCTCAGGTGGGTGGTTCAGCGGGGGCAGGAGAGAGCACGCTCAGGTGGGTGATTCAGCGGGGGCAGGAGAGAGCACGCTCAGGTGGGTGGTTCAGCGGGGGCAGGAGAGAGCACGCTCAGGTGGGTGGTTCAGGGCAAGTGGAACACAGGGGCTAATGCGTATGGATTACTTGTCTTCTGGTGTTCGATTTGAAAGACGAGTTGTAGGGAACCATTCGTTTGAGCATCTCTGGAGGCTACAACACAGAAGCACATCGGTGGACGTTAATACACAGTGGGGTTAGGTTATGGGTCACGCTGCAGACGACCATGATGGGGAAGGGCGATAAAAGGTCAACCGATGGTCCGATGTAATGGCCGTTTAGACAGGATCTGTCAAGTCAACTCATTACACACACTCATTCCCCATTATTACGGTCAGTATTTTACCATTTAATTCAGATTGAGCTGACATGTAGCATGTCCATCAGCAGAATCCCTCCCCATCTTTAAAACACATCTGACCCTATATATTATTAAATAGGTCAGATGTTATTTGCCCTCTAATAAATACTCCTATTTTAATCGAATGCTATGAGTGGTCTTTGATTGTATGCTTTTGAAAGCTTTTCTGTAAGTTGCTTTGGATGAGTCCAAGCTAAATGAGTAATAAAGTCATGTCAATTATAATAATAATAAAAAAACGAAACGTAATAAGCGAGCCTTCTGGCGTGATCCAATAACCGCAGATGAAGCAGGAGGAGAATAAAGAGCGAGAAAGGAAGCGATCGTTTCAGGGATGGAAAAAACAAATCCTCCGACAGGAAGTCCGAGTGCAGGACTTTGGTGCTGTATAAGAACGGCCCACCTCCCAATAGGAACGAGGCAGAACCAATGTAGACTGCCGGGGGTCAGACCGCTCCACGGACACACTCACCAGGCCGTCGGACCGCAGGGCGTGCAGCTGTGGTGGGTCGGGGCGGGTCTGCGTGCGGCTCTGGGGCAGCATGACGGGCTTGGACATGACGTGGCCCATTGCACGCCTCTGATTGGGCGGGCTGGGTGCTAGCTTCTGTTGATCCCGGTTGACGCCGTGCAAGAGATGTTCGAGTACAATCTAAGTCATCCGTTCAACAGCTTGGTGACCACACATGCTGCTGCCCTATATAACATGGAGTCTGGTCTGTTCCGATGTGTTCAGCCCACCACACTGGCAGTGGTCCACCCTCTCAGCAGGCTGAGGTGGTGCTCAGGTATCACACACGCACTTACCAAGGGAATGCTCGAGGTGGAAAACTGACTCGCATGGGATGTGTTTCTCATAACCTGAACCCCAGAGAAATGAAACCCACCTTTCAGTGTTAATAAAGCATGAGAGGATTAACCGTTTAAATCGCACACGACAATGGCCTGATATATTACAAAGGCAAAACCCATGCATATTGCCGATGTATCGTTTTTTTTAACTACATGCACAAAATTAAATGCACAGCACAGGCCACATGCAAACATGCTTAGTTGCACACATGTCGTTCATCTCGTTCCCCGCAGGGCACATGCTTCACGCTGGGATGCACACGCTCTGCTAAAGGCCATCGATGAACCAGCGGGTTTCATCCCCTTCATGTAGAAAATGAGCGACATCATTTATGTCAAGAGAGCTTGCACACACACAGGCGCCAAGTCCCTGAGGCCATCCTACCGCCGCCGCTACAAGATCATTTGAATGCAACAGTATGTTAATACCACTGTTCCTCAAACACTACGCCAACAAATGGTTTGATGGAAGATAACCTCGAGGATCAGAGCAAGGCCACGCTCCTCATTGGTTCAATGGAGACGTATCAATGAGGACCACCGCGGAGACAAGACCGACGAGAGCACGCCACGAGAGCACGCCACGACAACACTCCACCGCAAAGGGTCACCCCCAGGTCCAGCAGCAGGACTGAGGTCCTCATGCAGGGGACGGGAGGGGGGGAGGAGGGGAGGGGGGGACGGGAGGGGGGGAGGAGGGGGGAGGGGACGGGAGGGGGGGAGGGGGGGGAGGAGGATGTGACGGGAGGGGGGAGGAGGGGACGGGAGGGGACGGGAGGGGGGGAGGAGGGGACGGGAGAGACAGGAGGGGGGGAGGGACGGGAGGGACAGGAGGGGACAGGAGGAGGGTGGGGGGGGGGGAGGAGGAGGGGGGGAGGGACAGGAGGGGAGGAGGGGACAGGAGGGGGGAGGAGGGAGGGAGGGGGGGAGGAGGGGGGAGGGGGGGAGGACAACCTTGGGACTGGGGGGATAGGACGTCTCGCTCTCCGAGTAGAGCCCCCCTCGGGGCATGTAGCCCCCGGTCTCCCACTCGCTGCGGTACTCGGCGGGGCCGTGGGGGGGGGCTGGTACCGGCCCTGCGGGCCGCGGGGGGGCAGGTAGCCCTCCCCGGCCCCCCTCCTGTCCCCGGACCGCGGGCGCTGCTGGGGAGGAGGGGGAGGCGGGGGGGGGAGGAGGGGGAGGAGGAGGTGGGGGGCGGGGGAGGAGGTGGGGGGGGGGGTGGGGGACGGCCGGGGAGCGGGCTGCGGGGAGGAGGGGGGCCAGGAGGACTGAGAGGGGGGGGGGCATGTAGCGGACGGGGGTCAGGGCCCGCTGGGTGGGGCGCACCGGGCCCCGGCGGGCCCCCCCCCCGCCCCCACCCGGGCGGCCCCTGGAGGGCAGGGTGGAGGAGGGCGGTGGGGGGGAGGGGGGCGGGGCGCTGGGGGGTGAAGGCGGGCAGGGGGGGGGAGTAGAGGCCGCCGTGGGCGGTGGGGTGGAGCTGGGTGGCCGGGGGGGGCAGGGGCAGGGGCGGGGGGGGGCAGGGTGCTCCCGGGCTGGGTGGGGGCCAGCCTCTTCAGGGGCCCCCTCAGGCTGGGGTCCACCTCGTCCAGGTTGATGTCGTCCAGGTCGGTGGTGGCCAGCTGGAGCCCCCCGGGGAAACGCCGCACCCTGGGGTCGGCGGGCGGCGAGCGGGGGGGGGACATCTGACAAACCGACACCCCCGTTATAACCACTACCAGACCCCCACTGTTAAGACATCTCTCTCTCTCTCTCTCTCTCTCTCTCTCTCTCTCTCTCTCTCTCCGTCTCTCTCTCCGTCTCTCTCTCTCTCTCTCTCTCTCTCCTCTCTCTCTCTCTCTCTCTCCTCTCTCTCTCTCTCTCTCCGTCTCTCTCTCTCTCCGTCTCTCTCTCTCTCCGTCTCTCTCTCTCCGTCTCTCTCTCTCTCTCTCTCTCTCCGTCTCTCTCTCTCTCTCTCTCTCTCTCTCCGTCTCTCTCTATCCGTCTCTCTCTCTCTCCGTCTCTCTCTCTCTCTCTCTCTCTCTCTCTCTCTCTCTCTCTCTCTCTCTCTCTCTCTCTCTCTCTCTCTCCGTCTCTCTCTCTCTCCGTCTCTCTCTCTCCGTCTCTCTCTCCGTCTCTCTCTCTCTCACACTCTCTCTCCATCTCTCTCTCTCTCTCTCTCTCCGTCTCTCTCTCTCTCTCTCTCTCTCTCTCTCTCTCTCTCCGTCTCTCTCTCTCCGTCTCTCTCTCCGTCTCTCTCTCTATCTCTCTCTCTCTCAATCTCTCTCTCTCTCTCTCTACCTCAGGGGACTCGTTCTCCACACAGGAGATCTGCTCCAGCCTGGTCTGACAGAGGCGTTCCACCCAGTGCTGGACCTTGGCCGACTCCTCCAGGTCCTCCCGCTCCGTCTCTGAAACCTGCCACCCAGCGGCAGCAGCAGCCAGGGACCGTCAGCCAATCACATCCCTGGGAGGCGCTCGCTCAACCAACACCGTGTCAGCCTCGCTCGCTCACCAAACACACCGTCAGACCTCGCTCGCTCAACACTTCGATCGTCTTTACAAAGCTGTCATAACTGACATAACTCATCTTCTTTCAAAGGTCGATTCAAAGCCACGACGGATTTATGCGAAGGAGAAAAATGACAAGCATGGCTCAGAGATTGCCACGGCGATACACCGTCAAAAGGTCACCATGGTTAACGACAATTTGACAACCAATCAAAAACGAAATAACAGATTTCACGCTATCCTTTCAGTGCCATCTCTCTCTCTCTCTCTCTCTCTCTCTCTCTCTCTCTCTCTCTCTCTCTCTCTCTCTCTCTCTCTCTCTCTCTCTCTCTCTCTCTCTCTCTCTCTCTCTCTCTCTCTCTCTCTCCCTCCCTCCCTCCCTCCCTCCTCCCTCCCTCCCTCCCTCCCTCCCTCCCTCCCTCCCTCCCTCCCTCCCTCCCTCCCTCCCTCCCTCTCTCTCTCTCTCTCTCTCTCTCTCCTCTCTCTCTCTCTCTCTCTCTCTCTCTCTCTCTCTCTCTCTCTCTCTCTCTCTCTCTCTCTCTCTCTACCTCTTGAACCAGCCTGTTTATCTTCAGCTGCTTCTCGCGCTCGTGCATCCCTTCCTTCTCCTTGGCCAGCTTCAGCTCAAACTCCATCTCCTTCTTGTTCATCCTGTGCTCCTGCAGGGTGTCCGCGTTGGACGTCTTCTTCTTTTTCTTCTTCTTCTCTCCTTTCTGGAGGCGCCGTCGTGGGGGGGGGGGGGGGGGGGGGGGGTCGGGCAGTTATCATGTCAAACCCCGAGACAAGCCTCCCTCCAAGCACGGCACATCACACACCGGAACATGCAGCTCACTGCACCCCCCCTCCCGACATATCACGTCCCACAAACCAGCTATCGCTTTCGTTGGACGTGAATTACGATCTATGAACCACAGCAAAAGGAATGAGGTCCCGAGTACAGACCCGAGCTCCACTATTCCCCAAAACCACACCGCACACACAATGCAAAATACCTTGCGTAACGTGGGCAGCTTCCCCTCATAGCGGTAAAACCAGCCAAACGCTGAAGAAGGGAAAAAGGTGAATTTGTTATAACGATGGCGATGTGTTCATGCATACACGACGTACTGCCATACAGACACAGTTCTGCAGCGCTGCGTTTTGTCCACGGTGGGAGCGGGTGACAAAGCATTCATCATCACAAAGCAGCACACAGCGGAAGAGCTAAACAACTGGGAGGATTTGATCTGTTTCCTCTTTCAGGCCAACCTGAGAGAGACCAGTGACAGCTCTGTTTAGGGGACAAGACAGCGCAGAACCATGATGTTCACACAGAACCTTTTGTTAACAGACTCCTGCACATCCTCATGGACAATCCCACAGGATCTCTAGTACACGATGGCATCGTGTACATACATCTTGAGAGTCTGCAGAGCCTGCAGAGTGTTTTCCGCAGCTAATGGGAACATACAGGGACTGATAATAAAATGAAGAGCAGCACTGCGGCTGTACCAACACAGGAATCCTTCCGTGCATTAAGGTTGTCAAAGGACATCTAGACTGATCAAACCTAAACCATTTGAACAGCACAATGATACTGAGACCAGGAGGTAGTCTACGGGCCGACCGGCGGGTTCGGGGCTGCAGGTGTGTTTGTGATGAACCACTTTAAATCAACATCCAAGACGATGGAGGAAGGAGGGCTGTAGTTCCCATGCTCTGGACTCACTTCTTCCTCCTCCTCCTCCTTCTCCTCCTCCTCTTCATCTTCATCTTCTCCATCGGCTTCAAGGTCAACACAGAAATGGAGGAGCACCGCACACCACGGAGGAAAAGAGACGGTCATGCAAAGGACAGAGGGAAAGAACAAAGTCACACAAGGATATAGGTCACTATGCCACTATGCATTTAGCGACACTTCAAAGGACTTTACCACAGTCCAGATGTGCGATATATGAGAGAGGGACGGACAACGACAACAGCGTGATATGAAAAATAAGTGTGTGGATTTCTATCCCTTTATACCGTTAGTTTCTGACGAGGCGACGCGTCACGTACTTTATGTCTACCCTTCGCTGTGCGTTGTTGTGTTGTTAATCCTAACAGTTGACTGTTGCTGCGACTGAATGCAGGGGGAAGTAAAGAGGAACGCAGTGGACACAACTGCAACGCACAACCACGCCACACAGCACCCGGGGAGACGGACGGACGGACGGGGCGTGACGGGGCGTGGCGGGGCGTGGCGGCGTGGCGGGGGGTTCTTACGTGAGCTCTTAGCCTTGGGGGAGGGAGAGCCCTTCCTGTCGGGGGAGGGGCTCTTCCGGCCCTTCTTCGGGCTCTGGGACCTCTCCTTGGCCCCCCAGTCCTCCTCCCAGTCCTGGGTGTGCTTCTTCTCTGCTGCCTCAATCCTGAAGGTTATGAGATAGAGAGGGGGGGGGGGAGGGGAGAGAGAGAGAGAGGGGGAGAGAGAGAGAGAGAGAGAGAGAGGGGGAGAGAGAGAGGGGGAGAGAGAGAGAGGGGGAGAGAGAGAGAGAGAGAGAGAGAGAGAGAGAGAGGGGAGAGAGAGAGAGAGGGGAGAGAGAGGAGAGAGGGAGAGAGAGAGAGAGAGAGAGAGAGGAGGGAGAGAGAGAGAGGGGGAGAGAGAGAGAGAGAGAGAGAGAGAGAGAGAGGGAGAGGGGGGGAGGATATGAGAGAGGGGGAGAGGGAGAGAGAGAGGGGGGGAGAGACAGAGGGTGGGAGGGAGGGTGTGAGAGATAGAGAGAGGGAGAGAGAGCGAGAGAGGTGGAGAGAGAGGGGGAGAGATAGCGAGAGAGAGCAAGAGACAGGGGGAGAGAGAGGGGGAGAGAGAGGGGGGGAGGGTGTGAGAGAGGGGGAGAGGGGGGGAAGGAGAGGGGGAGAGAGAGGGGGAAAGAGAGAGAGGGAGAGAGAGGGAGAGAGAGCGAGAGGAAGAGAGAGGGAAGGATGGAGAGAGCAGTTGAAACAAGACAGCGGGGGGGTCCTTGAAATTGAGGAACATCAAATGAAAACCCATTTTCTATAAACTCGCCCGGCTCTGCGTCAAATATATTTGCCCTGTCGATGCGTGCATCTACGAAGCTAATCAGCAAGGCCTCGAATAATCACAAGATGAATGGTGTACACACTTATCCATCTCCTTCTGATAGCGCTCCTCTTCCTCTGCAGCCTTCTGAGCAATCTCCATCTTCCTCCTGTTAAATAGGACAGCCAGGACACCAGTTAACAACATGGACACAAGGAGCACTAGATTCACTGACCTGTCATGGCCCCGCATAAAACACATGCATCTGCAGAATAGGTCATGAATATCAAAGAGGGCTTAGGTTGGAGGGGGGGCAGCAAGACCCATGAACCAGCGATAGATACTAAGAGATGATTTATTAAGAAATGCAATGTGCAGACGCAACCAAACATGCTGTGATTCCCTATGGGAGAGGTTGACATTTTTTTATACAATACTTTGACATTACCTATATATATTGCATTATATATTATATATTTTATTATAGTTATGTGTACTTTTTCATTACATTTTCGACTGTAAGCTATTTCCTCCCCTTTCACCTGTGTGAATAGGCTGAGATTCGGAAATCATTGACATCCTATTTGGTGAGAAGTGAACCTTAGCCAAGGTTCAGGGAAAGATTCAAAGAATAGTTGAACCATTGATGTCATTAGTCCGGAAATGAGATCTCCGGATAGGACCGATGACGTCCGGAGAGCCCAATAAACTGGGTGGAGGTTGCAGCCTGGGACTTTCCACAGCACTAGCAGAGAGCACTGCTGTCTTCTCTCAGACAACAGCCCTGATTTGCTTTTCACAGGAAGAATGTGGATGCATGGGCCAGTGAAACAGAATCGTCGTGAACAAATAAAGCCCTTTACTGAGTTACCTTTCCTTTTTGATTTTTTTCATGGTAAATGGTAAATGAACTGCATAAATAGCGTTTTTTTAATTTTGTAACCAGTGACCACCCAAAGCGCTTTACAATATTGTCGGGGATCGAACTAGCAACCTTGCGGTTACCAACCAACCCGGTCTACCTCCTGAGCCACATGCCGCCCATACTATTTTGGGGTGTAAACGCATACCTCTTGTGCATTTGAGCTGACCGACCAGAGGTGCCCGAAAACATTATTTTCTGAAACCAGGTCCCAAGGTGGGTAAGAAAAAAACGGAACTATGAGTTTTCGTGTTCGGATTCGTGAGGACGCCGGATATATATATATTTTTTATTATTTTGTAGCTTTAAATAAAGCCCCTTGTTAAATTGAATTACTAAATGTACATTAAAAAGTATTTCTGCTCAATGCGCTCCACTTTTTTTTGTGGAGAACCAGCGCCACACAGTGGTCCTGAATATGTACTACAGCGTTTCTACGGCTCGACGGTCTTTAGGGAGATATTCCCGAAACGCATCATAGGAGAACGGAGGGGGAGATATCACTCCCGCCCGCGTGGACAGGGCCTCAGCGCCGGGTCTAAACCAAGTCCAAGGCGCTTGACCAGGGAGGAACGGAGGCCGTTGACTCACTGTCGTTCCTTCTCCTGCTGCTCTTTGACGATCTTGTTGGTCTCCATGGCAACCCTCTTCTGCTGCATGAGCTCCTGGCGGTCGAGCTCCCGGCGCGCCTCCGCCGCCAGCCGCTCCTCGTCCGACATGAACAGCTCCCGCCCCTGCAGGAAGTGGGCCGCAGGAAGCAGGCAGGGATTAGGCAGGAAGTGGACCGCAGGAAGTGGACCACAGGAAGTAGACCACAGGAAGTGGACCACAGGAAGTGGACCACAGGAGGTGGACCACAGGAAGTGGACCACAGGAAGTGGACCACAGGACGTAGACCACAGGAAGTGGACCACAGGAAGTGGACCACAGGAAGTAGACCACAGCTAGCAGGCAGGGATCAGGCAGGAAGTAGATCAGGACTAGACCCAGACTAGCCTGGTCCTACCAGACTCTCGTACTTCATTCTATTTGCTCACAGAGAGTCTGGCCACTCTCCATTGACAAACGTCAACTCACTTGAAGGCGGGTGTCTGTTGAAGTTTAAAACTATTGGATCGGCCCGGTGCCACTCAGGATCTGCCATAACCAATCGCTAACGTTTGACTCCCACTCAAACTAGCGCACGACCTCAACGTGTATATAAAACCCGTGAATATACCACAAACCCAGACGTAGTACTGAAGGAAAATTGAGCGGCAGTACGTAGGAGGGGGAGCCAGGCTAGACTCATGGTAGACAGAAAGCAGACGGGATGTAGACGGGAACGAGTTTAATAGAGAGAGAGAAAGAGAGAGATCCCATAATCTCTCCCTCACCCATGTAGTACCACTCTGTATTACTGCTGAGACAGGTAGATACTGACCCTGCAATAACAATGAAATGGATACCTTTCACAGGCTTATTGTACGCTTCCCTCCAACTGTATGCATTACAGGGTTGTCACTCAGTAATAAAAAAAGACTTAGCAGGGTTGATTTGTATGCAGGCGTGTTCATTAGGGCTGTTTACTCCTCATTGCACACATGTCACGCATCATTAGCGATTAGCCGGAAGTCCGTGGTCAGATTCACTGAGAGAATAACTTGTCGACATTAAAATTGGGAGAGACGCCGATCAGCCCCCCCCCCCCCCCCCCCCTCCCCCCCCGGCGAGACAAATGTCAGTGGGCAGTAGAGAAAAAGGTTCACGTTCCTTTCAGACGGACAGCCAGGATTCAGCCACATTCATCTGTTCACCGGGGGAATATCAATCCGATGTGCCTGACGTTGTTTTAAGGTTTTAACCCCTTCAAGGTTGATCTTCTCCCTGTCTACAATGTGGCTCTGCCCATTAATCAACCCGATAATCACCCCATAGTAAGGGTAACCGTTTTGGATTGTTTACTTGGAAGTCTCCACATTTCAGCAGAGTATGAGAACATTCTTAATAATGTATGAATAATAATCAGTGTAATGAGGTGCAGCATCAGGGTGATCAGCAGATGGTCGTGGAGCTTACCGCCCCTGTCAGCACAGTGATGGTCAGACTCCTGCTGCTCTTCAAGACCTTCACAGCCTGCAGAACATCAGCAGACACACACCAATGCATCAGTAACACACGCAGACACACACCAATACATCAGTAACACACGCAGACACACACCAATGCATCAGTAACACACGCAGACACACACCAATGCATCAGTAACACACGCAGACACACACCAATACATCAGTAACACACGCAGACACACACCAATGCATCAGTAACACACGCAGACACACACCAATACATCAGTAACACACGCAGACACACACCAATACATCAGTAACACACGCAGACACACACCAATACATCAGGTACACACGCAGACACACACCAATACATCAGTAACACACGCAGACACACACCAATACATCAGTAACACACGCAGACACACACCAATACATCAGTAACACACGCAGACACACACCAATACATCAGTAACATCCTTTCGTCTCATTACATCTATTACATCCATTACATCTGGTGCAGCCGTGACACTCATTGATGCTATTACTCCCATTACCTCCATTAATCTGGATTCACATCTGGTGCTTTGAAAAACTTGAAAACCAAATGGTTTTCAATTCTGGAAATTCTACCCCCCATTGGAGAAAGTATTGAATTAACAGCTATCTGTGTCACACAGAGTTATCAAGTACAGCCAGGCTTAAGTGTAATATTTGACCGTCAACCTTGGAAATTAATGCAAGCTAAATATTTATAAAGGTAGTTCTTTAGGTAAATGATCTGAATCCTCCTCTAGATTTACTTCACTAGTCCCTGGTTCATTTTTGGAGCCCCCTAATTTATTTCCTAATTATTGCTTTAGTTGGCACGACTAGTTGAAAAGCTCTCACCTCTTTGTGGTCCAGATTTGTGAAATCCACACTGTTCACCTCCACAATCTGGTCCCCCATCTACAGGGAGAGGGGATGATAGACACCACACATCAATATTCTACAGCTCGTAAACGCCAAACCCCTTTGAATGGATAAGATCGTAAACGCCAAACCCCGATGAATAATTACGTTTGAAAGCACCAAACCCTATTAATTCAATACGTTTTCAAACACCAATCGCCGTTGACTGGATGACATCATAAACACCAAACGCCGTTGAAGGCATAAAAACGTAAACACCAAAAGCTGTTTAATGGACGAGATCGTAAATGCCAAACCGTGTTGACTGGATGCCATCGTAAACCCCATATAGCCATTGAGTGGATAAGATGTTTGTTTATTCACATAAATTTCCTTTCAATCTAAAATGTACTTATATCATTAAACACTTCAATACATATAATTATACGCTTCAGAATCAGAAAATAGCTAAATTGCCGGGTAAGCTTGCACATAATACACATATTACCAGGAATGTGCCATCTCTGGCCATAGCCAATGCAAGCGGGAGGCCGGCCTGATAACCTGACCCCTCTCTGAGGCTGATGACTGATGACTGATGGCGTTATGTATAAATGACGCTGACCGTTCAGAGACAGCTGAGAACAACACTGCGCCAAACGGCACATTAGTGTTCCCTCCAGAGCAGCTACCCAGAGAAGTGACTCGTATTAATGTCTTAAAATCCATTAAGGGTAAGCCCCGCATCCTTCAAGATGACTCGCCGGCCAAACTATGTCAAAACCTGACAGCTGACTTCCAGCGTGTGAACGACTATAAACATGGTCCGAGCTGTGCTGTGTTTCAGCCAGCAGAGACAGATTACTGCGATGCTGTCACCCCCTTAAATCTGCCTCTGGACGGCTCGAGACCGATGCTTTAAGGAATTTATCTTTAAGAGGAGTTTTTCTGAATTACTAAATAAACAATACTTAAATATAGTAGTTACTAAATTGCAAGGTGGAAAAACCTCACAGAAGGTGACTTTGTTTCATGATGTAATCGATGGGAATAAGAATCAGCTCAAAGATAATGTGGTTACTAGGGACCGATACCGATTTATTTTCATCTGCCCAAGCCGATGACCGATACACTGATATAGATTTTCTTGAGCCGATATTTGGAGCCGATACTGCTTTGGCTCCCTCAATTTCGTCATAAAAATTACACAATGATGATAACAAATGTTTCAAGTCTCAATTTAAAAAAGGAACATTTATTGAACTGTCTGTAAATCATGCCAGGAAAAAAATAAAATAAAAAAATAAAATATCAGCAAAACAAATCGGCCGATGCAGATACACGTAAAAAACGCAAATATCGGCCAGCTGATATGTCGGTCGGTCACCAGCAGTTACCTCTAGTCCCACTTCGGCGGAGACGGAGCCGGCCTTGACGTTGCTGATGTAGATGCCGGGCTTCTGGGTGGGCCCACTGGAGATGCTGATGCCCATCCCGATGGTCCCCACCAGGTTGAAGAACACCTTCTTCTCCTTGATCTCCCGCCCGCCCATAGAGGCCAGGCCAGCCACACTGGTCTTCTTCTCCTGGTGGAGGCACCGAGGGAGGGGGGGGGGGGGAAGAGAGAGAGAGAGAGAGAGAGAGAGACAGAGACAGAGAGAGAGAGAGAAAACATATTACAACTATAATAGTAACACTAATAATATAAAACACAATGTATAATTATTATTATTGTAATTCTAATATCATTATTATATAATATAATAATGATAATGTAGGCTTTACTCCAAATAATCGTCAATACCGGTTTAAGTTAATACATTTCTTCTTCTTATTATTATTATTTGAAAATGCACCGGAAAAAACAGGGGTAAAAACATCAAAAATGTAAATTCTAAAATCAGCGATACTTCTGCGTGCATCATGTTGACAACTCCCTCGTTTCTGCTCAGGATTCTGACACACATCTCTTCCCGATACGCCCCTTGAGTTAATATGGATGCAGCAATCAGTGTGATTACAGGCAGAGATCCCAGACTCACCCCTGACTCAGACACAAACTGGTCCACAAACTGCCATTTAAGGGGCTCAGCTGACGACCTGCCCAGTGGGGAAACCAGAGGTTACAGACGTTTCCTGGTGACCGCTGTGTCAAACATGTATTTTCCTTACGCTACGTATGGAGATAAATGTTTATTACCCCTTTAGCGGGATCATGCCCACATCTGCAAACAAACAAAATAACATGTCAGGATACTTAGTTGAATGAATTTCAAGAAATGTTCTGCTGCCTACCGACTAAATGAGCACATTGGTAGTTGATAGCTTTTGGCTACGGAAGAGGCAACGGCATGGAGTAGGTGACCTACGTCTGACTTTGAGCGACACGGTCTTCTTGGTCTTAATCAGGTTGATGACCTCCTCGTGGATACAGGAGGAGATGGAGTACCCGTTGATGCGAACGATCTCATCCCCGATCTAACACAGAACACACCAAGAAGTCGGTCACTCAAACACATATTTTCATGTGTACACTCAAAACAGTCGGCCAAGACAGCTTACTAGCTTACTACAATCCATGCTACCTTAATGACATATTTCAGTTACACCTTTCCTAGTCAAGCTGGTAGGATCAAGGATCAAGGAGGATCAAGGATGCTTTAATTGTCATTTAACATTTACATGAAAAACGAAATAGTACTCAGGTCTCAATGTGCTACCTAAAACCCTGAATTTGTTTGACTTAAAATAAACTATTAATATAAATAAAGACATACTAAGATACAAAAATACATCTTAAAAGAAGATATTTAAAGAAGCTTAGCAGCGTATTAATGGAGTACAAGCGCAGCAGTTGGTTCCTTGTAAGTAAGTTGATAAAGTCAAAGTGCAAATGCAAATCAGCTCAGCAGTCGTGGTCCTAGACATTAAAGTGCATAATTACAGTTAATCAGTTCATAATCAGGGGGCGTTTAGCAGTTCACAGTCTTAGTAACTAGTTTGTCTGACCTTGAAAGTCATTATAGAGGTAGTATAAGCCTCACAGAAGCACCAACATTAGTTTATGTCACAGATCACTTGCCCCATCTAGTGGACGTTAGTGGTATTGTTGTCAGTCTGGCCACAGCTAGATCTCACTATCATTGCTAATGGAAATTGTATTTGGCCGTTGGGGTAGATTATGTTTTTTTATCCATATTATATCATATAAATTATGATTTGATGTATAGGGCAGCATTCTTTCACCAGGGGCGTTATGTATAAACTGTACTGTTGTCAGGATTGTTTATTTAGCCATGCTTCAGGTATGTTTAGATTACATTTTAATAACCAATAATGCATATCGATGCACTCAAACAATATCTTGTTATGTATTTTCAATGTTTCCCAGTTATTACCCCACAACACATTTCAGCTTCAACAACCTCCTTAATGGCACTAAACTGAGACAACGTCCATGCTATAATCAAGTCATTAATTGAAAAAGTTCATCTTAGGAGATCATTTGAATGGTTTCTGTAGTCCCTGACTTCACCAAAAGGTTAATATGCTACAATCATATGTCAAATTTAACTTTCCAATATGTAAAATGTGGCATCTTAATATCAATACTAATTGATTGACTAAGAGAAAACCATGTTTATTACACAACATCTGAGGTTTTCCATGACGGGTTGCTGCGGACTACAGACCTGAAGACCCACATTCCCGGCCTGGCCGTCCTTGACGATCTGGGATATGAAGAGTCCGCTCCCGAACTCCAGGCCTCCTCTGACGCTCAGTCCCAGGCCGTCGGGATGGGTCCGGTTCAGACGCACCTCCTTCAGCTTCCTGCTCCCGGTGACACACAGAGACATGTTGAGGGGGGACGCAGCGCATGGGATCCAGATGTTCACAGGTAGGGCGTCTCTAGAGAAACTTACAATTGTTGTTAAGGGGAAGTATAACACTTTGGTAAAACTTTGGGGCTCATTTACTGAATTCCTGGAGGGGGGGGATTTCTTTACAGCTCTCTAATCTACTGTTTTGTTTTTACTTCTCTCAATAAGAACACATTACATAATATTGGAGCATTGTATATGAGGGGTACAATACAATCTGTGCTCATCTGTACATGTACGTATATGTTATTCCATAGCGTTACTCCTTTCTTTTCCTTTTAAGCCGTGATGAAAAATAGTCAGATACCAAACCAGCAGAATGCATCACTATTATCTGCATATTTGAAACCTCTTCAAGTGCCTTTTTGTATTTTTTAATGTGCCTCGTCTTGTTTTGTGTTGGGTCTTTTGTATTGTAATTGAAAAAGGACAATACAAATATTTGTCTAAAAAGGGAGGTTAGGTTTCAACAAAATCCCTTTTGGGAGTAAACAATGCATCAATCATTTGTGCTATCAATATGCTGCAATATTGTGAAATATCATATTGCAGTACTGGATTGGGAACCTTTGACGACCAAACAGTATCGTATTTCACACTACTACACTGGAAATTGTGTTATTATAAATAATAATTGTAAATGACAGGGAATAAAATGAGGACACCAATTTAAATTAAAAAAGTGTGGTTTTATATTGTTCAACATTGTTAGATATATTGCATCATGTCCCATGTGGTAAAGCAAAATTGCAGACTTAAAGGTCGTATCAGCGACGCTGGGTGACGTCTCTTCTGTCGGCGTTGAAGCGAGATCCCAGACAAACAGAGCCCGCTCGCCCCTTGCCTCCGTGTTTCGTGCATCCAGTAAAAACTATCATGAACGCAGCGCAAAACCCCACCACACCCACCCCTGGTCGGTGATTGGTTGGAATACTACTTATTTTGGTTTTGAGTGGTTGGTAGTACTATTTGTTTTTGGGTACGATCTCGGAGCGCAGGCCGCCTAGAGAAGCAATTTTTTGACGGTCTGCTTATGGGGCGGGCAGCTAGCAGATTGTGAGGAACGATCAGATGAATGGGATCATTTATGTTTCGGCCTAGCATCGCTGATACAACCTTTGAGGCGGGGCAGTGAAGGTACTGACCGGGACTTCTTGGGCGTCAGCATGTCGTACTCGACCTGGTGTTTGAGGGGGATGAGGGGCCGGATGGAGTCGAACAAAGGCAGCCGCTTTGGCTCATTGATCACCAGCTTCAGGTCCCCCACCAGCACGGGCAGATCCATCGACCTGAGAGGTTACCGGAGGTAGACGCCTGTTACATGAGGCCTCTTTTCCCCCGATAACCAAGAATGGAGCTCTAGGCTGTAAAGGTCTGATGTCGGTGCACTGAAGTCTAACTCAAACTACCATCTAGACTCTAGAAGGAACAATAGCGTCATCAATTCTGTAGCGATTCAGCGGCTTAGTCATGATTTGATGGTTTAAGGTTTTAATTTCCCTGTCAGATCCAGAGCTTGGGTGTGCGTAACATCAACTGTTGATGGATTAGCCATTTGAAAGCAGTCAGGGTAGGCTGCCTTGCACAGAAGCACTGCATCGTTCGGCCAGGCGGAGCCAGGAATCCAACTAGCAACTTCTGATTGACATTGCCTATAAAGAGTCCTTTGCAACAGGATTGTTTTAAGCTTTCCTGCTGCTTTGAATGCAATGCTACTGATGACATGTTGGCATTACTGTCATACATATTCCTATCATTTCATCACATCATTTTCACCCTATGCCTATTTCTTTTTCGGGGGGGACAGCTTATGCCAGTTAAGGTGGCAGGTGTGTGTTGTTAAGGTGGCCGCCTTCACTATAAAGCACTGGGGGAAACACTAGTTAGCTATTTATACAGTAATGCCAGCAAGGAAAATCATAATGATTAAGGCATGACCGGCAATATCATTTCCAATATTATAAATATTTGATTCTGTTCGTGAATATGCACAAAAGACAATACAATAGGCTGACTTCTGGTGCACGCCAGGTAAAATGGCAGGTACAGCTACAGCATCAAATCTGACCACCTGGTCTGCCTTTTAAATAATTAACAGGTGACATTTCAGTCCCCGTGGGGGAGAAGCAAAGAGGGCTTTTGTGAAGAACTGCCCAGGCCTGATAAAGGCCGGTGGAAACTGATCAGAGGCTTAAGCAAGACAGTCACAGAGCAATGGCTTTCCACAATGATAACTGGAAAATGTGGTCACCCCAGAGTTCATAGGTGTCCCACCCAAGACACTACTCCTTTGAGATCAATGGCAGCTCACTGTCACGTCAGCAGGAATCAATTTGGCCCATTCAAGTGAGTCAACACACTTTCTAATGCATTATTTTTTGCATTGGAACAAGGTAATTAATGGCTTTTAATTAGTTACAAAAAAAAAAGGGCCTAACACAGATGACAAAACGTATTTGCTGCTGCAAGTGATTAAATTGAAATTATTGAATTTGAAATTTGAGAGTAGGAATGCCAGTGAACGTCCATGCTGGGGTTCGCACACACACACGCATGCGCACACGCACACGCACACACACACACACACACACACACACACACACACACACACACACACACGGTACTCACTGGTGATACATACGGAGGACATCGTAAAGGTAGTCCTTCTCTGCTTCATTCTCGATCAGCAGCTCTACCTACACACACAAGCACACACACACACAGACACACAGACAAACACACACACACACACACACACACACACACACACAAATACAATAATCACTTGATACACGCATGATGTAATTTCATACATTGTAAAAAGGCAGAACTATAAGCAGACAGCAGAGAGAACGGAGAAGATATTTCTTAAACACAAACCTCTGCTGTGTCTACACACACCACTTAAATGTGTGTGTGTGTGGGGGGTAAATGTGTGTGTGTGTATTTGTGAGTGCGTGTGCATATGGTGGGTGTGTGTGTGTGTGTGTGTGTGTGTGTGTGTGTGTGTGTGTGTGTGTGTGTGTGTGTGTGTGTGTGTGTGTGTGCGTAAGCGTAGGGCGTGCACACTCCTGTACCTCTAGTCAAACAAACCTGATTTCGGCTGAAATGCTGCAGAATGATTTTAAGGAAGCGTTTGGGCCAATCGATGATGTAGCACATTTGTCTCCTTTAGGTCAGGGAAGGGTGAAAGGTAAAAGCGGTCCAAAGCTGCGTATCGAATATGCCTCGTGTCCAAATATCCCAGCCGGTTATTAAAAGTCTTGGCGCTGATGCTGTACTGCCCTCAGTTCTGGAGTGAGTTGGTCCTGCTACGGTGATGGAGCTCATTAGCCTAAAGAGGGGTCAGGGACGGCCCAGCAGACTAAGGAGAGGGGAACGGGGGCGTACCAGTGGCTGGCCTGTGTTAGCATGGTCACTGGTGTCGCCTTACATCTCCCAGGTAGGCTACCCGCCACTGAACATTCATTTGTTTTGGTTTGGAGCTGATAAAAGGACCTTAAATCGATACGCTCCCAAACACTTGAGAGTAGCATGACTGCAAAGGTGTGTAAAGGAAGGGCTATTGAGGATTGAAACGAGTCAGCCTTCGGAAAAGGAAGTATCACAAGAGCATTGCAGGCCTGCTTCTTGATGGTAATAAAGGGAGGCAATTTTAGGGTTTTTTCCTATGCTTTATGGATGTCATAAATGTTTCCGATGAGCCATAAGAGTCTGAAGGTCAGGCCAGCAACGAGACGCAGACTTTGACACCATAAACTGACAAGGCAACAGATACCAGTCCTACGACAAAACCATTCTTATATTTCATATGGCAACAATATTTTTTTGTCTACTTTGGATTTAATTTATAAGTCAGAAGTTAGTCCAGGGATGAACAATCAATATAAAAGTTAGTTTGTTGAAAAAATAACGAGTAAGGAATGTCAATGTATTCTAGCACGCATATTTAACCTAATACTATTAGAAAAACGGATTGCCCAGGAACACACAATGCCGGGTTCCGCTGGAGCTGCACCAACCAGGGCAGCCAACGTCAATTAGGAATAGTACAATCACTTCAGCTCAACTGACCCCGTTCATTGCCCCATCTTTTCCTGTCCGTGATGAATTCCCAATTATAAAATGCCTAATGTCCTTCTGAAGCAGGCTGCTGCTTAGACATGGGAGCCTCCCTGTGCAGTACACAGATGGCGACAGGCCTACATACAACAGATCATGTTACTGTCCAGTGTTGTGGTTTTCATGCAGCAGAGCCTCCTTCACCTCGCATGGGCCTTAACACTAGGCTACCTTGTTTTGTATTAAGTTGTGTGGGCCATGGTTCCACTTTTTTGCTCCAACATTGATGTATTTCTATCTTGTTCATTAGTCGTTGTACTGGGAGTCTTATTTACATGGGTGAAGGGTTGAGCATTGATTATAAGCTAAACCCGCCGATAATCATCATTTATATCTTGCGAAACATTAATTATAGCCTACTGTAGCCTATAGCGTTTAAGGTTATAACTTACTCATTGGATGACGCGCATAGCGCAAAACAAATACAAGCAACCCAACTCCACTTCAATAACTTAGATAAACCCGTGAATGTATTTCTAACTAAACCATAGATGACGATACAATTACCCTAGGAAATACAGCTTATTTCAATTTTGAAGTAATAGGCTAATTCGTCAACACATTGAGCAACGCTACTTAACCGCAAAAGCTTTTCTGACAGGTTATAAAAAATATTATTATTTGTAACGTAAACTATCTGAGAGGTGGTGAACATTAGTCATCTTTTTCTTACCTTGTGTCTAAATTCTCGGGCAACTTTACGCTCCATAATTGAGAAAAGGGAGTTGTCGTCTGATATGATATCAGTCACCGCTCGACGAATATACCTCGTTCCCAGGCGTTCCCGTCTCACGACGGAACGCTTGGGACGGGATGCTCCATATTACCGTTATTGGCCAGAGAGAGGGCGGACCTCTAAGTTAAAGCGAGAGGCAAGAGAGGGGGAGTTCTGAAGGAGGGATAACCCCCCTTCATCTTGTATATTTTAGAAATTGATTATTAAAATGTTTATTCAAAATTCCATAATTATTCTACTTGTCGTCGTTGTTGTTGTTTTTGTCATGTTCCTATTATTCTCGCTCGGGCAGCTCAGGTGAGCCCGGAAATGACGTGACGGTAGACCGGCATAACGCTTCAATTCATGATCCCCTCTCAGCTTTCACGGACTATACACTACCTGCAGTAACAGACAGTCACAGGATGGTGCGATAGTGACGAAGAGAACCTCTCTGGTCTCTTCCTCTCAGAAATTTCCCATATTAAATTAAATGTACCAGAAAGCTCTAAGAGTTCAATAAAAATAAAAATAAATAGCAGATTTGGAATGCAAAAGCGTGCCATCATTGTCACAGTGAAAGTACAATCTGTTTATTTTCAGACCGTTAAATTCAGCAATAATCACCATAGGCCTACTCTATAAATACAACTCGGAGTGAACGTGGACATTATAATCGACCACCTACCACCGATAGAGGGCGATGAATTGTCCATAATTAAAGAGGCGAAGAAGAAGATATCGCACAGTCGTACACTTCCGGGGTTGAATTATTGATAACAACAACATTTTTAAGTACTTTGCGAGGTTATAAATGAAAATGTGTTGAATGCAAAGGACTCTTTAACATGTATGTACACCTTATACATTGCTGAACCCAAGTGTTACAGAATTAACTTGAGAGTCGCAATCCATGGATTGACCGAACGTTTAACGTTACTCGTATTGTTAAAGGACAGCAAACATGGAAATAAACGAACCCTCTTCTGATGGTACTTTTAAAGCAAAGGACTTTAAATAGCTTAAACTCGTATTTGATATCAAACCTCCCTAAATAAGTATATTTACTGTGTTTATACCGGATGCTTGGTTCGTTGTGCTGTACTTTCGAAAGACCCGCGTCAGCTGGCGCCCAATCCAAGCCAACGGAGAATTAAAGGTAAACAATGAAACGTGCTCCCCCACCTGTTGATCACTGAGACGTGTGTGTTTCGGGTGATTGCTTTATATATGACCATGTGGTTTTAGTTATGTTTTTTTAACAAGTTCCCAAATATAGACTGCATTATTGCAAAGAAGCAGAGCTAATCTATAACTAACAGGTTTTCCATGGGTATTGTTCATTCTTTCTACCGCCGTTATGATCACGGGGATGATCGCGTTACGTCAAACGGTATAAGATTTGACAGATTCCCACTTTGTCCTTTTTCCAGAACCCCCCTAGAATGCAGACTCCTGCAAGAAATGCAGTTTTGCAAAGGTAAGAGAAGCCTACCCTGTTCAACCATTCTGTTGGCCACAGGTGCTATAGTGATCCGCGATTCTCTTCCATACTGGTACGGTGATACAGGTAAAGACAAAACGTTGACTTAGGAGCTGTTAAGACATTAAAAGTAATCAGATTTCACAACAGTATATGCATGTGCCTATTAAAAAGGGTTTCTAGTTAATAGATATTACTTAATTAACCACTCTCTTTGTCACTTTGTCATAATTCACCTTTCAACATAAGGAACCAAATTTGCATAGAAACCAAACAAGGACCATACGGTATACCTGGTGTTTCAGATCCGGCGCTCGTACCCCGGGCCAGGAGGCCGACTCCCCGCTGCCCCCCCTCAGCGAGCGCCTGGCCCAGCTGCGGCCCTCCAGGGAGCTGCTGGAGTTCTACCGGCAGAAGGTCACCCAGTTCGACGGGGAGCAGGAGGCGCTGCTGCAGACGCTGGAGAAGTACCGCGGCATATCGGAGGACCAGGTACGGCCCACAGGCTATCTCCCTACCAGGACTGCATCCTGCAGACAGACGGACAGACAGACAGACGGATAGACAGACAGACAGACAGACAGAGAGAGACAGACGGACAGACATGAGGTCCAGGTACGAAGGGTGAATTCTACCCTGTATAAATGGTCAATTATATATATTGGACCTCTACGCCAGAGTAGGCTTCTGCGTCGGAGATTGAGAGAGTAGTCTGCCAACACTTCCCAGTTAAAGCCCCACAGTGATTCTTTGTCACCGACACGGTTCCATAATAAATAAGTACGCTCTAACCCATCATCCAGGCTGTGGTTGAGACGCCTCACAGGCTTTAAGGGCTCTCTCTAGGTTTGTATGAGAATCAAATAGACGGGTGGAGGGATTTCTACTCAAATGTGTACGACATCACTCTCCTGTGTATGATCAGACCATCTCTATGCCCCTGAACACACACACACACACACACACACACACACACACACACACATACACACACAGCATAAACTACAGTGGGAGGTGCGACAGCGCGAAGGAGAGGTGGCAGAGCTGCAGAAGGCCCTCAGTGACATGCAGGTGTACCTGTTCCAGGAGCGAGAACAGTCCCTCAGACTCTACGCAGAGAACGACCGGCTGAAGATCAGGTGAGGGGGTTGGGGGGGGTTGGCCCTACATCTCTTCTAGAAGATGGTTGCCTGAAGCCTCCTCCTTGAAAAAGAACATGCAGCCATCTGATAACTGTTGGATCACCAGTTAACAGATGGGTGGATGTTGTTGTCTTGTGGTGTGAACAGAGAGCTGGAGGACAGGAAGAAGATCCAGCATCTGTTGGCTCTGGTGGGTCCGGATGTGGGAGAGATTACGTACTTCCACAGAGAACCGCCGCATAAGGTATTTTGTCAACATTGTTATTATTCAATCCGTGTTTTTCTCTTTCTTTATTTTTTAAAGATGGTTGCCATGAAAACAGAGTCCCTCCTGTCTTAAGGGTGGACAATGTAGAATTTAGTGGGATCTAGCGGAACAAAGTGTTTATCACATGAAAAGGTTGTTTTTCTTTTACTTAGAATGAGCTCCTTTTTATTTACATATTTGACTAAAAGAGTACTCATTAGAAATCTATCAAGGTACCTCCTCACTTGAATTCTGGCAAGGCTACATCATTTTGGAATACCTATCAATGTAAATGGACTGCATTTATATGCAAGGCTACAGCCAGCTCGTCGGGAGCAGGTAGTTGTCTTGGTCAGGGACACCTAGACCTTCGCCTTGAGGAGCCAGAGATTAACTAGCAGTTGCCAGTCAACCTGCTCTACCTCCTGAGCCATCCAAGCCCAATACCTACTGGAACACTAGGTTTTCCAGTACTGTAAATGGAATGTTGGTCAATTCCAGTACGGGCCCCCATAGCTTCTCCTCCGAAAGGGAGGGCTGATTGGGGGCATTTAGTTGGTTGCAATCTACAACCTCACCACTAGATGCCACTAGATCCTACACATTGCACCTTTTTAAGGATGAATTTCTAAAAGAAATTCACATGCATTGCCGTTAACAGCTTACGCTGTGCACAGCATCAATCAATGATGTAAACAATGTGGGTGTTTCAAAAAAGTTTTGTTAACCTGGTGGTGTCTTTAATATAATATATTTAAAAGAACACGGTCCCAAGACCTGTCAACTCGTGTGTTGGTAAATGTAATGAAATTATGCCTTTCACTATAAGATGAATCAAGGTATAAATCTAATCTTCACATCATGGTTTTTTAATGTGTATTCTGTAAATATATTCTTTAATAATTTGAAACGAGAAAATGGAACATATCGATCGTTCCATTGAAGATGATCACTCTGCATATGAACCTGAATCACCTTCATCTCAAGGTCACCATCCCTCAGAAGAAGCCGGACGGCCGGCCTGTTGACCATCTGAACCTCCGGCCCGCCCAGAAGAGACCTGGCGCAGCTAAAGGTTTGGGATCTCTTAAATCCACATTTATTTGATAGTTAGCCTTCATTTGGCTTTGGAAATGTTTGCTCAAGCAATTCATCCACATTTCTCTACCCGGTGAAGAATAAAGTATTCTAATGATAGGTTATACAAGATACACCATTACATTTAAATAGTGCTTGTATTAGTAAATGTTTAGTTCAATGTTTTGTTTGAATCAGATGGATTGGACGTTGGTTTAAATAACATCCTTTACACAGTTGGTTTCTTTTATGTTTTCTTCTGCTGCAGAGGGCAGCAGAAAAACCAGATCATCGGATGGTGGAAATGGGGAAAACTTGGAGAAATACAGGTCGGACAACCAGACGCTGTTACTGCAGGTACAGTCTCAACTCTGATATCAGAATAGTCTGGTCAGGGACCTAATAAACCATTCATAATAAAGTAAAAGGATTATTAAAAGATAGGGCGCACAAGATGATATCTATGACCAAAGACAATAAGAGACATTCCAGAAAAAATGCAAGGATGCATTTCCTGAGTCGAGCACTCTAGAGTGGGAATTGTAGTAGTGGTCAGACAGCAATGTGGATGAAGGCTTCAGATGAACATGCAATAGAAGAATTGCACACGCTGTTATGTCTGGATGAATGAAATGCTTGGATGTGGTGACATGATCCCCAAATAAAAACATTTATTTTCTCTAAAAAATAATAATTTATAGGTTAAAAAAAGAAATGAGATGTCTAGGCTGAACTGTGCATTGATGCAGAGGGCTGTACCCGGTCTGTCCAGGTGGAGGCGCTGCAGGCCCAGATGGAGGAGCAGGCCCGGCTGGCTAAAGAGCAGGTGGAGTCTCTGCTGGAGGACCGCAGGATCCAGGTGGACGAGGGCCAGGTGCAGCGCGGGAGAGACGAGCAGCGCATTGCAGATCTGACCGACAAGTAGGAGGAGTTTGGTCTTCATCTGCGCAGCGTGCTCCGCCACGTCGCTCAACAAGACGCTGGACGTTGTCAGCACGTCCCGCCTTGAGGGCAACGATGATGGAATGATTCAAAATACATTTGACAAGGTCAAATGTATTTTGAACATTTAAAAAGAAAACTTCATAGAAACTGTATTGACTTTGAGCTCTCTGCTTTACCAAATATGGCCGTTCAGGATGCTTACATTCTGATCTCTGCTGTCGGGGAAAAGCCAACTTTGACCAACTTTTGACGGTTTGTCAGAATCCGACCCTTACCTCTTCACCTCTCCTCTCTAAACACCCCCCCCCCCCCGTGGTGAAGGCTCCAGCGAACCCAGAACCTGCTGTACGAGAGCACGCGCGACTTCCTCCAGCTCAAGTTCGAGACGCGGGGCCACGAGAAGAGCTGGATGGCAGAGAAGGACCGCCTGCTGAGGGACCTGGACGGCTGCCAGGAGCGTCTGAGGAAGAGCCGGACCGGGACGGACGACCAGGCCGGGGCGCGACGGGCCCGCCAGTCCGGCGGCTTCGGTTCATCCCTGCCGCGGTCCCAGACCACAGAACCACAGGCCCAGCAGAACCTCCGAGAGGATCGCAAGGTGTGTGTTCACACGGAGCCAACACTAACACTGGGATGACGTGTTAATCTAAAGCAAAGAGCGGAAAGTACAGATGAGGAGCGCCTGTCTCTATTGGTTCCTTCAGGCCCTGCAGGAGGATCTGAAGCAAGCTCACCGCCTAGCTGAGATGTACAGGGAGCAGTGCGTCACCATGGAGACGGAGCTGTCCCAGATTAGGGAGGAGGGCGACGTGGGCAGGGAGATATTCAAAGTAAGGCCCGCTAAGACTTTGGTCTTTGGACTTTGGTTTGGTTGTAAAGTCAAACAATGATGACATCTCTTCTGACATTATGCTTCTTCGTTCTTGTAAACCGAATCTCAGGAGCGGTCGGAGAAGATGGCCAAACGCCTGCAGTTGATGACTCAGCGATACGAGGCCCTGGAGAAGAGGAGGTCCATGGAGGCCGAGGGCTTCAAGGCAGACCTCAAACTCCTCAGACGGAAACTGAAAGACGTGGAGACGCAGCTCCTTAAGGTATGCATAATGAGGCCCTCTCTATTCCTTTCTAATGTCTAACAATATGTTCACGTTGGATTGCCGCTACTCTCAAGGATAACTAACAATGTAAAGTGAAGGTCCCAGATGAGTGTGTGTGTGGCGTGATGTGTGATGTGTGTTTTACCTGTCAACCAGGTGACGCTCAGCGTGGGCCCAAACCAGGACTTAGCCATTCTGCACGAGGTGAAGCGGACTAATTCCCGCACCAAGAAGGTTCAGGAAGAACTGCTGGCCCTAAAACGCCAGATCTTTGGGCTAGAAAATGAGCTCCGGTTCTGCTGAGATTTGATTAGATTTACTGGAGTCAATGTGTACTTATCAAAATGTATTTATTTATAAAAGTTATTTTGAATACAAGTTTTTTTGTTCATGATTTATTTTGCATCAATAATCAAACTATAACTATCAGATTCATCAATATGTTAGAAGATGGATAGATAAATAGAATTATAGCAATTTGTGCAACGTTGGTTGTAGCTTAAGAGATGGGCATGCTGTACTGGCATTCTATCTCACAGGTTTATATCCATTCCCAAGTTAACATGGTATGTGTGTAGGTATGTGTTTCACTCATGGTGACAGTAGTTGTTCAGTTTGACAAAATCAATAAACATAAATGATGCGACATTTGTGTCTTCTGAAAAATAGTTTCTTTATTTTTATAAACCAAGCGCCACATCCAACAATACTTCGCCCTAGACTTTGGTGACTAGGGTCCTTTGGACTGCAGACACCAAATATGTTGATTTACTCAGTAAATCAACATATTACTGAGCCAGGATTTGTACATGACCTTCACCCATCTGGGATTGAAACGGTCTCCCTCATCTCTGATCCAGACCTGGCCATATACTTATTTTCCAATGCATTCATTTATGTTGCAAATCAGCAGGCACCATATACGACCCTTAGTGAAGAACAGTCTCACTCTGTGGTTCACAAATAAGCAATGAAATCTGATTCACTGGGACGCTTCAGGAAATGTAAAATGACTGTGTCGTTATGATAAGGAATGTGAATTCTAACTTCCAGCAGAATTCCTTTCAGAAAAGTGCCAGAGACCCAAGGCAATTCTTGAAAACGATTACCTACATATATTTGGACAGACTCTGGTCCTATAAATTCGAGAGCAGATGCAAACCTTTTAATTGCCATTTTATCTCGGCAGGCCACATATTTGATTCATGTAGTCTTCCTGGCTGGATGCCGCTGCAGTAGTTACTAAAGATCATTTGCCAAGGCCAGACCGTGAGGCAGTAGTTCCTAAAGAAGGCCCTTGTTTCCTTTGCTTCCATTACAGTTTTTCTCGATTGTATACACACAAAAAATTGAACTATGCACACAATTCTGAAACTTGAAGCTCACGAATCAACTACAAAACTCCAGACTGCTAACTAAACTCCAAGCACAATTCCACTGTTTTCAAATTTTTGCTAAACTCTAAGCACAAATTTCATCATTTAGCAACAACTAATTACCAATAAGTCTAACTCACTTCTCACCTGTTCAAACTCAACTGGCAAAAAAATTAAATCATGTGTCAGAGCATTACAGTAAAGAGGACTCGGTGAGCTCTACTGTATTGTAGATATGGTCCTTTGGCCTGATCAGGATTGGAGGTGGGATACATACTGATTTACATGTAGATCAGTTTCACCTCATTTATATTCTTATTTTTTATTTTTTGTTGGCCTACGAAAAGCTTTTTATGCAGTCAGTTCAGCTGAACATTTTACTGTATTGCAGTAAAAAAATGTTTTTGCTTTGTTTCCTTTTTGTGCTTGTACATCGCCCAAAAGACATTCTAAACATTTTCTTACTGTAGTGTTTTTCATTTTACTTATCAGTGCAATAACTGTACTGTAATTTACCTAAATAGGCAACATTGGTGTATTGTCAGAACAATGTTGCAGCATCAACTATAGGTGTACAGTATGATTCTGGGAAGCTGGGATTGTGAGTTTAGCTCATTTGAGCTCATTGGATAGACAAATGCATTATCCTATCCTGATACGATTGTGTAAATGCAATATTTATATGATATATTCACAGTATTGGATTACAACATGGCAACAGCCATATATGTACCACCTAATTGCAACTTTAAAAAAGAAAGCTATTTCTAAACAATTGTATACATTGGAATATGGAAGATGGCCTCATAAAGCCAAAACATATGTAAATAGTATTTTGAATTTGCGCTACGGTATGGATTTTGACGTTACCTCGGGACCGGTGTGACCGGTAGACAATGTTGTGTGTAACGCGTACATTTTAGTCCATACCGTACAGCCTTAGCGACTAGCTGCACCTACCACTTTCCTTTTCAGATTTTTTATCTGTTCCTAATTTCAGGGATAATTCAGAAGAACTTGAAAGCTGCCAACACACAGGCTTTTTTTACATAAGGATGGAGTTTATAATGATCTAAATAATTACTGCCCTTCTCCAAGCCTTTTCCAATGTCTAGCTAAGGTTCTTGAATCCCAAGTGAACTCCTGAGTGAACTCTCTGTCTTCTCGACTCTACTACTAAGCCCCTATAAATCTTGCTTCAGGTCCATTTCAACTACATGTCTTGTTCTCAATAACTCAATTAATATTCTTGATGGCAAGTGGTTCTTTGTTGCCTTATTTAAAGACTTGTCAAAGGCGTTTGCTAGTGTAGACCATTACTTTTTTATTACATCAGTACACTTGCCTCGTAATGATAATGCTCAAGTATGTTAACGGTCGCTAAAGGAGTCCCTCAGGGATCCATTTTAGGTCCTTCGTTTATTACCTTGTTTTTAAATTACAATGGTATTTCTACATAAACTTGCAATGTACATTACTATGCTTATGATAATATTACACTCATGAGCTCTTTTCCTAGGAAGACACATTTCTAGGCTGCAAAAAGCATTGCATGTATTATGAACTTCTTGACCTTAAGTTTATTGAAGGCTCCAATATGTTTTTATCCAGATCAAATACTTGAGTAGACCTTGATCTAAAGTATTTCAGTCTGGATGGCAGTCAAATTGAAATTTCTTGGTAGAATTAATAATGAAAAACAATATTTCAGACATCCAATTGAAACGGATAAATTAAAAAATAGGGAATGAAGCTATGTTTCCTATACAGAGACATTGTTTATATGCATGCTTCTTGATCTGCTTTATTAGATCTGGACTTCAGTTCTGAATGTTTATTACTGTTGATCTTTGCTGCAACCATCCCTGTAACCTACATGAGCCAGTAGCTCTGCCTTCCATTAGAAGGTAAGGGGCATACACCTTAAGGGGCCTATGCTTTTCAGTGGTATACCCCTTTAGCATGGGATGGTGTTCAGGAAGGGCAGAGGATGTGCACCCTGGTACATTGGACATTTGAATAGATTTGTTTCATACCCGATGACTGTAGCGGTTTCTCCTGATGTTATAAAACCGTGTTCTTATTGATTTACTTATGTATTAATTTATGCTGGGTTCCTTTTTTTTTTTACCTGTGTTCTTGTATGGGCTCAGGGTGCCATTTAAAATGAGACCTTGATCTCAAAGGGCTTACCTTTGAGGATCAAGGATTAAGGATTAAATGAATAGAATATTAACTGCACGGATGGTGCGGTGCTTCTGGACAACCTGCTCTCATGTTGGATTCTTTCTAATTATAAGAAAAATGTTCACTGTCTACCTGTAATAAGTCTAATAATGGTTTGAGTGTGTGTAGCCCCATGCAGTTGTGTGAATAAAAATGAATCGTAGATCAAGAACAAGTTTTCATGGGTTATTGCCAAATTGTGGCTGGTCTTTCTGCTACGGATATCAACAATAGCATTTTGATAAAGAGAATCCCCTTTTCACACTCGAGATCTTTTGGTGGGCTACACTGCCTAGACACTAGCTACACCTTTCATTAATAGGTCCATACAGTGGGGCTTTCTCCAGAAGTTCAGCTATAGCAGTTTCTAACCTTGATTTCTAACTTATAATCATTCACTTATTAGATTCTGACGTTTTATATTTTGCCAAATTCGATTATAATCTGGTTATAACTTTATTGAAGTATTGCTGGGACACAGTCTTGCCCCGGAGCTGCATGTGCTTTGGTAATTATGCTAATGACTGTGGTGCGGGCCATGATTACGACACTGCTGCTTACAATGGGCGATAATCACCGTCATTATAATCATTGTAATGATTTCCTCCAAGTGTAATCGTGCAAACTGCGAATGTTGATTGATGGCCCTATTTTCGTGATTCCAAACTCGGATCAAACATCCATGCGTAGTTGGCTGATTCGAGCAGTCCTACTAGCAGGAGCGGCCCGTGTTGAGCACTGAATTCTCCGGTCAGTCATGACATAACATGACAGCTGGGTAATTTGCCCGGAAGCTGGCTGTTGTCTCATGGGTATCCGATCGACATGCCCCCAACCAGACCTCTTAAAGAGCCAAATTGGGACTTTATTAAAGTCGCAATGTGTAACATCTCAACTAGCTTGTAGCTTTAATATCTGTATTCAACAAGGATTTATAGTGGTAGAAATGTGAACAATAGAATCTCATCCTACAACTGCAACATTCTACAAATAAAAAAAACCCTCCCACTCACGCGACCCAGCTACTCAGACAAGACGGTTTGAGTCACAGCCGATGTACAAAACACATTTATTGAGATGTTTGAAGTGAAAGTCTCCCGCCGACTTACTTTGAGGGGCTCAATCTTACACATTTCCGCTTTAAATGTTCATTGTTCACCGACAAACCTACCAGTACAATAAAATATATAAAATAACTGTGTATGTGTGTGTGTGTGTGTGTGTGTGTGTGCTTGTGTGCCCGTGTGTTTGTTTGTATGTGCATGCATGCGTGCCTGCACGCACGCGTGCCTGCATGTGTGTGTGTGTGAGTGTGTGTGCGTGCGTGCCTGCCTGCAGGTGAATGTGTGCGTGTGCACCAGTGTGTGCGTGGTACCTGGACAGGTGGAGGCGGTGCTTCCTCTGAATCCCAAGAGGGCCGTCTCACAGCACGTCTTCAAGATTGTGAAGCTCATCACACACACGGCAGGCACCAGTCATTTCACAGCCCAGAAAGTACCCCGCTGCAACAATAGACACACGGCTGAACCCTCTTAAAATGCATGTCACCTCTCCTCTAATTTCACAGTCCAAACACACCCCCTCCCCCACCAGGTTCCCTCTCATGGACCCTGATGACCACCTGATGGTTTATACATGTACTGGTTTGCTTTTCTGCAGTTTCATTTTTTAATCTTCAATCAATACAAATGTACTTTTCCCCCCTGTGTCAATCATAACAACAAAACAGACATAACTGTGCTTGATTTGATGGGTAAGCATATGTATAATATGTAGCTCATGTTTCTAGGGATGCAGACTCTGGCATTGACATACTGCCTTCTGACGCACACTACAAATGAAGCATAAATTACAGACAGTAAGATGCAAATGTCAATTGTATGTGCCATTCAACAATTCAATGTCAGCAGTGTTTGGCAAATAAGCAGGTACTTAATCAGACTTGCTTATTTTATGGGGACGATTTTCCTATCCAAGGTTGCAACGTATTTTTCTGGCAAATTAACACACAATTGAAAAAACTGCAAGGCGCTGTTTCGCTGGAGAGGAAGCTTTGTGGCTGGGTCGTTAGCCAATAGGAAGAAGGGGGTTGGTCCTCCAAAGTGGTTATCCTGGCCGTTTTGGGGCTTAAGGATAACTTGAGATGTCAATCGGCTTTCCTTTGTTTCCCCACTTGTGGTTGACTTTTCACCGTGGGTTGATCTCGTCGCTTGTGCATGCACCTTTGAACAATCCCAACCTCTTTCTACACCAACCAGACAGCCATGCGAGGCTCCCATGGGACGCGTGCATGCAAGGCTTTGTCAGTAGGCTGATGCAAGCATGAATCACTCACTGGTTCACTGCCTGCAGAGCTGAGAACATCTCTCGCCTTCTTCACAACATCACAGACATCACAGAGCAAGGCTAGAAACACGTCTGGCACTAGGACCCCGGGGAAAGGTGAGAAACAGCCAGACCACACTGAGAGCATGCCCAAGCCACTTAGAGTCTCCAGGGCACCACTCATAGCAGCAGTGTGTAGCAGGGTCCATGGAGCCATCCAGTGTGTGGCCCCGGGCAGCGATCAGGGCAGAGGAAGGGACCTCAGTGTTTGAGCCCCTCTTACACAGCCTGTTCAAGCCAGGGAATGTTGCAGCATTATTCCGCCTCGCCTCCTGTTTAACATTTACAAACTCTGGATGGGGGGGGGGGGGGCATTGTTGGTTTATGGCTTAAAGCCGGCATTGAAGGCAGCAACGAAGCCACATGGATGTCTTTGGCTCCTTTGTACATGTGGTCTCTCCACACAATGTCTCCAACCTACACGTCTGTGCTTCAGGTAGCCAGTGTTCGGATCCCCCACCGGATCCATGTTATACAGACCATTCAAAACGTTCATGAAAACACATCCAACCGTAAACAGAACCGAGGCAGGCCAATGGATGCACACTTTAACACTGTTAGTGATTGGTCGAAAAACCTTGGTTCCGCTTCTGGATTTCTGGAATTGTTTGCTCTGCTCACATGTGTAAATGGGATGAACCGGCATGCTGGGACAGGTGTGGGATGTTTCTAAGAAGTGTTATGTCTGCACCACCCTGCTTCTCTTCATGCCGCCCCCACAAATCCGCTATTGTACCTTTACACATCAACATGTTGAATACAACGCGCAGCGACTTTGCTTGAATTTGCAGAGTGGTATAAATATGCAGGGCGGGCAAAAGCCCCTCCCACCTCTGTCTACCCTCATTATGATGTTGATGCTGATGCTGAGGCTGAGGCTGACGTGTGTTCCACGTCACGCCTCTGAATCCAGAATGCCGACAGTCTATGGATCAAACAGAGGGGCCGGCAACGCGCTGACTTCGTCTGGTAAGGGTTGGAAACCCAGCACAATGCCAGAGCTTCTATGGGGCAACATTGCGGGATCTCTTCCCAAAAGGGGCTAATCAACTACCAAAGCCCTTCCCACTACGGAGCAGTGGGAAGGGCTTGGAGTTGGTGTGTAAGGCAGGTCAGTGATTAAAGCGTTCTTATGGCGTTGGGTGAGGGAGGATTGAGGGAGTGATTGATCCCCAGCTGGGGCTTGAAGCGGCAACCCTTGGTAGGATCGGAAGGCCTGAATGACTGCAGCTAATTGGGTCTGGAAGTGGAAGTGACCGGACTAGTGTTGTCACTGTAGAAACAGCCATGGTACCAGCCTGTGATCCCCCCCCACCTTCAACCATCTGGAGAACATCAGGACACTCCAGCTGCCAGTCCACCACATGGGTCAGCTGGTTATGGCGGTCGGCCCGCCTTCCTGTCATAACCAAATCAGAATTATGCACAAACGCCCGTTGAAAGGCAAAAATATTTGAACTCACAGCCACACACAAAAACCTCCTGTATCCACAAATGCAATGACCACATCATGTCCCCTGGCGCATCATCTATCGACATTACACGATCCGTGTTATATTCCAAACACACCCGAGTTCCTGTGGTCCATGTTGTGAACCATCCCAGGGTTATTCCATTGACCATAGGCGAATCATATTATGATCACAGCTTATCCCATTTGTAATCGATCACCGATGATTCAAATGGCGATAAATCTGATTCCATTGGTGATCCGAGATTATTCACTGCTAGACTAGAGGCAATGCTAGAATATCACACTGTAATGTAATTGTGCGCACGTGAGTGTTATGGCATTTGTTTCACTACTCATGCGTGTACGTTTCTCAGCCCGAGCAGAAACCAAGGTTTCCCTCAAGCCCCGAGCACTGATGGGCTGTGGAGGAATTGCCATGGTAACGCACAGGGACATCACTATGCTGGGCTTCACAAGCCTGTTTCTATAGTGACAACACTGGGCCAATCAGATGCATTCAGGTCATCGTGGCGGAGAATGTATGACTTTACACAAACATGAATTAAATACACGCATCTCAGGTAATCCCACATATTAATTAAGGCTGCATTTTGTGATTTCCTATAAATATAAAATAAATTCTCAATCCCATTTCTCCAGACCTTTATATTTATATATACAGCTATACAATAATTGCTTAAAACCAGTAGATAGTTGCAGATTTATCTTACTTACCTTTACAGAAAGGGACAAATAAAACGCTGACCAATGAGGAAGAGGTTCTCCGTTGTCCCGCCCCCTGTCTGACGGAGCGAGGGTTCCCCAGTCGAGAACCGGGAGAGGAGCGCGTCTATGAACAACGTTACGTAAGCCGTGATTCCTGTTTTTACATCTTAGATCTTAATGACTCTCTCTGATTTCCAGCCACATGATTGTGATATCCATTGTGCAACGCCTATGTTAACCCCACTTCTACTGTGTAATATAACATATAATCTAAACTATTTCTACATACTTGTGTGTAAATTAAGCCGGGTCTATTTGGTAGGTTTAGGTATAGCTCATGTGAGATCGAGTGGTCTTGTACCCATGGTTAGCCTATGGATATTTAATCATACATTTTCCATGCAATTATATTATTTATGTGCAACGTAGGAGCCATCTGTATATATTCACATCCTTTTGTGGTAATATAGGTCACAGATCACCTGTTCCCTACATACTAAGGGAAAGCATACTCAAAGACATACTTAAATCTCTTCAATATAATGAGGTATGGACCCAATACAGACGATTCTCCAGTAGATACTCATCTCTCATCTCATCTCATCTCAATTTAGTAGATATATGAAAAATGGATTATTGTAAGACACTCCATGGCAGCCAAGGATTTGGTTTTAATGGAGCATCATTAGAAAACACAAGGTTAGGGTTACTAAGCATCCTCCAGGGAGACGTGATTGTTGGAGGGATACTTTCACAGAGTGGGCAGTAGCATCAGAGGATTTAAGATATACTTATTTTATTTATTTTTTTATATACAAACTTACAGGATACAGGAGTGTCTGTCTTGGAGACATTTGGATTTCGAGAAGCCAACTTAAATGACAATAAACTGTGGCAGCAAGTGGACACTTATGCAAGGATGCAAGACAACTAAAAAGGATCTACACAATACGACCGTGTGTGGAGTGGATATATACGTCACACTATGCAAATTGTGCAGTGTGTTCTCATCAACACTAAACACCTGCTTTGTTTCTCTCACTCCTTCAGGTTTTCAAAAACAACCCGTCAGTGACATACGAACCATGTAGAAAAAATCAAACAAACATTGCCATGGTTTCCACCAGCGTAAGAGACGCAGTGCTTTCAGGGGTCCCTTTGTTCTCCCTTGTCCCCTCTGAAGTGGTCGAGTGGCTTCATGGGTACTCGCTTTTATCCTCCCTGTGTTTCATCCTGATCATTATCCTCATCATAATCATAATTATGGGTGCCTACCCCCATCGTATCAGCTATTCTTCCAACGAGTAGCATTTAATTGACATTCCATCGGGAGGTTTTCATCAGCTTAACAACAAGTGACATCTTATCCAATCCAGCGCCACCAGACAGAAAGCTAAAAGCAGCCAGTCACATCTTTAGAGAGTCTGATCCAACACAGGTGTTTGGTGAGTTTGAGTCTCTTCCAGCAGTGGTTATGCTCTGATTTTGCGATAGTTTGATGTGGGAAGATCAGATTCTCTGTCAAGATCACCTCAGGGCGTTGGCACTGAAATCCGTCAGCACAACATTCAGGAATTCAATCCATGGCTGTAAACCGGTCCTCTTTCACCACGTATAATACAACAGGATGGGGGGGGGGGAGGCCTCACTTTGTGGTGAAGGTGGATGGGTTGGCTCTGCTATACGGGTGTCCTCTCCACACAAAGTCTCCAACCTACACGTCTGTGCTTTAGTAGCCAGTGATCGGATCCCGCACCGGATCCATAGTTATATAGACCATTCAAAAGGTTCATGAAAACCCATCCAACTGTTAACAGAACCAAGGCAGACCATTGGATGCACACTTTAACACCGTTAGTGATTGGTCGAAATACCTTGGTTTCTGCGTCTGGATTTCTGGAATTGTTTGCTCACAATTTGGCGAAGCGCGTCCATATTAGTGTGTAAGCCACCGGTCTGTCGGGAGAGAGTGCTGCGATGAGGCCTGGTGTGTAGGGGACTGCCATGCGGATGCGGCCCAGACGGCGTTTGCTAATGCTGAACTGCGTCATTAGAGTCCGTTGATCACTTCAGTTCCTTTCCCTCGCCCCCACATCGTAGAGTCGCGGAGAAACAACAACAGGCTTCCTCCAATTTAAACCTTTTTCTGATCCCTTCCTCCTCTCCTTGTCGTCCACTGTAATGGTATAGGGCTCAGCCTTCTCCTACTATGCACACGTCAGCCGTATAGAGCAGACCACTGAAAACTGAAGAACATTACTGGGAGATAGCCTTGAGATAGCCAGCTCACACATTCACCACATCCTCTGCTCTTGGTTTAATCATGAGAACGTAGCCTAATACAGGGATAGACGATTCCAGATGTGTTGGAGTTGATTCAGACTCCTATTCCACCTAATGGAATTCATGGAATCGATTCTCAATCCATTCTGATTCCAAAAGAAAAGCACACACAAAAGAATGCCTGCCTTCCGTGAACTATGTTAGACCAAAGGAATCAATCACAGATTGGTAGAGATAGGCCTTCAACAAAAAATAAGCACCACCTTCAATTACGCACACAGTTGACTCCGATTCCATTTTTCTTTACAGGATCGATTTGAAGAATTGATGTGAGGGAATTGAGAATGGACTAATTTAGGGTTTGACCCTCTATGCCTACTTAACACTAAGGTCTGTTCTTCTTTTTTTTTTTACATTCCTTTGGTGGATGTTATTAACATCGGATTATTGTTCATAATGATGAAATCAATCATTATGCTTATAACAGCTTCAAGTGTCTCTATCTAGGGCAGGGGAGGGCAATTATTCTTTCATTGGGGGCCACATGAGAAATTCCGAATGCCTTTGAGAGCTGAGGAAATCCCGACATGTCTTAACCATTAGCCCTGATTACAGAGCATACATTGCTGTAACTCTCAATAAGAATTTGTAATTATGTCACGAAGAGTCTGAATAAAATCATTATATTTATTTCAGAAACACAGTTTGTGCAGTTGATTTTCAAATAAATAATAAACATTTTTGAAACCCATCTGTTTTACCAAGTGCACTGAACGGGTGCATTGATTAGGTTAGCTAATGAATCCAATCAAATTAAAAAATGAACTCATCTTAATCCAGTAAATGGAACGAAATGTAGCCAAGCCTGTGACCGCTCTGCCCTTTCAGGAGTCCCATCAAGGAACCAATCGACCAAATGAGAAATAAAGACAACCATGGCGTGAAGCGATTCAATTCTTCTTCGTTCAGCGTAACGGCTTGAATTCTATATCTTTATTAGGCAATCGATGTATGTTTGTTTGTGCATGACATGACATGATTCTCGTCCCTCGAGATATTATAATGTTATGTTGTAGGACCCGCTTGACGCGATAGCAGTACCGATAAGCTCAGACCTTATTGATTTTCCTGCTTTTAGACGTTTGGAACTGGGTCTAAATCCCCAAATTATTGAAGTGCTCACATTTTCCTCTTCCGCCAGGTTTTTGTATTTTTCCCTGTAAGAGACGATTTGGGTTGAAATCCGTTCATTACAAACTAAACACACGGCTCTACCGGGGATTTCTGTGAAAATAATATTTTGAAGTCCATATTTTATTGAGCTGGCTCCCTTCTCCAGTTTATTGGGTTTTGACGCTATATTTATTCAATGCATCTCCTCATGCATCTACGGTAGCACTCTCGCACAAACTAGCAGTTTTTCACAACAAAAGCCCTTTGGCCATTTTTTCGGATATTACACTTATTCCATCAGGAGGGGTTATTGTGTTTGTTCTGGACCTCGTGGGCCTCTCAGAACCCACCCAATGCCAAGGTCTGATCTTGGGACTTGGCGATTAACCTGCTGCATGTATGGTGGCTATTCTTTACGCAGGCTAATGCCCAACAGAAAACATCTGTAGAGTGGGAGCACATCAGGTCTCATCCGTTCTGATCGATGGTGGGCTCTGAGCCCCCCTCCATCTCTCCCTCTGATCTGCCGGGTCTTGCTGTCCTCTTTCTCAGCTAATGTGAATGAGATAATGGCTATAATACAACATAATATCACATAGAAAATATACAAGTTGAAGGCCTGTGGAAAAAGTGTCACAAGTCCATGCCTACTTTAAAAAGAAAGGGGTAGGGTAGGGGCCGATGCACACTTTATATCATAGAGAGGAATTGTTCTAAGGTGACTCATTATCCCATTTCATTACACATTAATGTGCACATTGATGCCATCACTATGGATCCCGAGCAGGCTGAGCAGTTGGTTCCACAGTAAATCTACAATAGTTGGCACCTGTGTGTCCACGATCCGCTGGTCACACGATGTAATCCTTACTCAAACATCCTAGTTTCATCTTACACTTCTCTGCAGTCTGCCTAGATATTAACTCTTGGTGCTGCTGAACAGCCAGGATTGGCAAGCTGGCAAAGCATCCACACCAAGAAGAACCAATAGGACCCAGGTATCACCCAACAAAAGGCTGCAGGCTAACCTTGATTGATCATTCAATGGGAGTCATTGTTTCACGACCTGAATGTGATTTGAATGACGACGTGAATGCGATCATGACTGTTGAGAAAAACTTAATTTTACAGTGATTGGACAGTCTCTGGTGATGTCATTCCAGGAAGATGGCAACTGACGTAGCCAATCAGCAGGAAACATCAACCGCTATAACCCATGGTTCCCTAGAGAGGGTGCTGTTCCTTTCATTCGATTTTAGTGTATTATTTGACCTTTATTTTACAAGGTAAGTATGATTGAAATTACAAATCTATTTCAAGAGAGACCTGGCCAAGATCACATTAATAAAACAGAAGGAGCCAGCCTGCCTCTACTTTTCCTGGCCCTCGCCAAAGCAATGTCCCCGTCTTAAAGTCAGGGAGACCCAGGGGTTTTCTCGGGTATTAGCCGTTTGAATATGCTTGAATAAGAGCGTGTTTAACCATAATGCAACAAAACAACCTTCCTAAAAGGAGATCCAAGTTAGTTCCCCGATGCCAACGGGTGAGGTCCTGCCCCAGCTATAGTGGGACAGGTCATGATGAAAGGCTTGTTCACGGAAATGCTTCCGCTAATGGATCATCTGTGGTCCACGGAAGCATTTATAACCGCTGCTAGGATGCCGGGATCCCTCAAGTCATGAGAAATACCTGAGAATTTATGAGGGGCAATTGTACACATTTGGGCGGGTCAAACTGTGAATCAATTGTGTCAGAATAACAGAGATAGATCTAAAGCATGTCTGTGGTAGCAGGCACTCCAAACGAACAGACAGCCAATCCAAAGGATGACCGAGATTGGGAAGCCGGTCTAAATTAAAATCCCCGGCAAGAAGGCCTCACTGAAATGAACCGTAGACAAATATTGGCTTAATAAGTATAAGGTCTCAGCGGAGCTGTATATATATATATAATATATATATAGCAACCTATAACAGTGATTGATGGTCCCCTGAGCTCCAGCCACCTTGCTAGAAGTTCGAACTGCTTACCGATGGACAATGTGGTTATGATTCTAGACATGGTATCCCTTAATTGCAATGTCTCGAACGGATTTACAAGGCCATGTTTATGACACTATGGGGATGTCAGTGTCAGATGAATGGGCCCAAATACTAATGGAATCCATGGCTTGGTTGCTCTTTAACGGCTGTCGCTGGCAGGCAGCTCTCTCTGTCCTTGTGTCACCTCCTCTCCTCCCAAGGTCCCATTTAAGTGCTCCTTGGTTTGGAACTAGTTTTACTCCATGTCCTCCATATTACTCCAGCCAGTAGCGTAAAACTAACTATAAAAACAATCCATGGTATAGGCAAGGCATGTTAAAAGTTACGTGTTTATATGGTAACAAATCATACAAAGGGAGTGGAACTTCTTATAGGGTCAATTCCACCAGCATCGGCTGTTGGAACTCAAACTCACAAACCTCCAACGAACTGATTCAAACAATCAAGAACAGGCCATGCTTTGACATGATGGATTGTTTGTGAAGGATTATTAATAAAAAAATATGTTTCATCAAATGATAAATGTGACACCCACGTATATGTGAATTAAAAAGCTTCCTAATCTCTCTCTGTTATATCATGAATAATGCATTAGAAGTCATGCTGATAATTCTTCTTATGATTCCTCCGCCTGAAATAATGTTTCAGTAATGATGTGGTTGTAGGTCCTCTGTTAGCTGTCTGGCCAATCATAATATTGTATGAGAGATAGAGAGATAGAGATATATATATATATATATATATATATATATATATATATACACATACACACACTAGGCCTACTGAATGTAAATCCTTTATTCATTTGGGACTGTTTGCCTGGGTATGATCTCTACTATACAATGTCTGCATACTGTTTGGTAAACTCAACAAAGTATTCAATTCCCCTGAATAACGAAATAAAGATAAATAGGAACATTAATTGAGGCCTTACAATATGCAAGCGCTGACTACTTGACTAGAAGAAAAAAGGGCAATGGAGAAGCTCCATCATGCACCGTTCATTAAGGTCAAAAGTACAAACATAATAAATGCTTTCATGTGCATTTGCAAACATTTTCACTGGAGCTGTGCTCCGGAGCACTTACGGTTCGTTCAGTATAACCCAAACGCTACTAATTTTGATTATCAATTAGAATGGTCCTTGGCAGTCTAGGCAGTCACACACACACACACACACACACACACACACACACACACACACACACACACACACACACACACTTGCTAAGACTAAACATTTGCTATCAATGTGACCGTTCAGCAGACTGCTCAGTTCTTACAGCTCACTGCTGAAGACAGTGGCGGCTGGTGGAATTTATTTGAGGGGGGGCTGAACGTTTGCCATCCAAACCCTGTAGGGGGGTCTGGGGGCATCATCCCCCAGAAGATTTTTTTGTGATTTTCACAAACAAACGAAGCATTCTGGTGCATTCTGACAAAATAATAAAGGCAAAACAGAACATTTACTTACAAAGACGAATGGGGCCAGGGAACTAAGTTTTAAGTTAATTTATTTGCCTTGTAGAATTCAGCAACATCAACAAAAACTGTGAATTACACACAGGGTAACATTCTCTGTGTGTGTGTGTGTGTGTGTGTGTGTGTGTGTGTGTGTGTGTGTGTGTGTGTGTGTGTGTGTGTGTGTGTGTGTGTGTGTGTGTGAGTGTGAGTGTGAGTGTGTGAGTGAGTGAGTGAGAGAGAGAGATAGAGATAATGGGTGTTACGGCCAAGCCATTGTGTTGGTAAACTTCACTCATAAATATATCTACAGTCTGCATTAGTATGCATTTAGACAAATACAATGAAATATGAATTCCACAAAAGGCATGATACCAACATAGGTTTGCAGAGGACTACATACAGTACAGTATGCACACTGAAGGCCTGATGCCACCAAAGGTTTGCAGAGGATTATATACAGTGTGTACACTGAATATGTTTGCAAAGGACTATATACAATATGCACACTGAAGGCCTGAAGCAACCATAGGTTTGCAGAGGATAAAGTATGTACACTGAATAGGTTTGCAGAGGACTATATACAGTACAATTGAAAGGGGTGGGGGGAGGTTGTGAGGGTCTGCAACTAGCGTCCACCTCACGGGAAGGGGGGGGGGGGGGGGGTGTGAGAGAGCGAGTGAGAGAGACTAGTAAGAGAACTCTTGGAAAACTCTTACTTGTATAGGAACTTTGCTCGTCTGTCTTTCTGACTGGCAAATTTCTCAATAACCCTTTTATTTAAATCTGGAAGGTTCCGTGTGAGTTTATTCTCTTACTATAGATAGCATAGCCAGAGCATTGAGGTGATCTTGTGCCATAGTGTTCTTAAGTGGTCTTTATCCTCTTTAAAAGGTGGAGAAGCATCTCTCTGATTCTGCTGTTGACGTTGGTGTGGGGATGAGGATCTTGAGAAGACTTACAGTTTGGCTGAATGTGTCCTGCAGGTTATTTCCCATTAGAACCTGACACAGAGCCAGTGCTCCACTGCAGCCCTTAAAGTCCTCAAGCTCGTAGATCAGGGACAGTTCTGTTTTAAGTCTGGCTTTGTCCAACAGGGGATAGGCATCCACTGTGGTTTCCAGCGCTGAATCTGGGAACTTTCTGCCGTGTTGTGGGAACAAGTCACCTTGCAACAGAGTAGCACTGATGAGATGCTTTGTGAAAGAAAACCTCTCCTTGGCATGGCTCATTATGGTGTCACAGAGCTATGAAATAATAACAACAGAAAACATGTCCCAGTTCAACAGTATAATAAAAATCATACTCCTACCAGTTAACTTATTAGTAAAGCTTACAGTAATAATTAAAAAGCATAAATGTGGGGGGGAAAAGACAATGTCTGCATTCTCCAGTAGATATACAGTATGCATAGTATGCCTAATAATGACAACTCTGAACACAAAAATGTGCAAACAAACACAAATACATATAGGCTAGTGGAATAAATAGAAGTTGCTTACCTCTAGCATGGCTAGCTAGCTACACAGTTGTTTATATACACTCTTGCTCGCTCGTGTTTTTTTTTATCCGTTCTGACAGATGTTTCAGGTCTGTCAACCCTGTCTGTGTCCACGAACTAACACACGCACTTGTTTTAAAAAGTATACAAGGAAAGCAAAAATCGCATTGGCATACCAACAGCTAGTTAGCCAAGCCTGAACCAAACTCCGGAAAAAGGAGGCTCTATCCTTTTCTCTTGATTGTTGGGTTATGTTCACTTCTGGCTTTTCTGCTCCGAGTTATTTTACTAGCTGCACTTACAGGGAAACAGTGGTAGCAGTACTCAACGTCGCTATGTTGCTGATCTCAGAGGTAATGGCAAATGCGAGGTTAAGTGCAGCGGACGGTGCACTGCGTTGGGGACTATCTTTTGAGCGCCCACAAGCCATACAATTCGGCGACGCTGATTGGCGAAATGATGAACTTTTCTGCTTAGCAACCGGGGTACCATTGGCTAAAAATTCAGGCTTGTTGGGCTGAGCGAACTTGCGCCCCAGGGAAGACACCTACTTCACCAAAATGATAAGTTGAACATGAAGGTGAATGAAGATTCTAAAGATATTCTAAAGTAAATGCACTATTCGAATGCAATTAATATCGATTATTTCTCCAAATGAGAAAAATTATTAAAAAAATAAATTAAATAGAACAAATAAATTAAAAGAAAACAGGGAGGCAGATCGGTGGGAGGGCGGCGCCCCAGCGCCCTCTATCGGCGAGCCGCCACTGGCTGAAGGGGTGAGTAACAATGAAAACAGGAGTAAAAGGTTTGAAACAGTCGTTTTTATTATCCAGGGTCAAAGCTGCAACGGGCTGCCTTGATGATATATGTTTTTCTTGAGTGACCATTTGAAGAAGGGGTCCAATTCTTAAAATGTTGATTGTTAAATAACTTAACAGGTAAATTGAGAGAGCTCTAGTGAATGCACTCAGCTAAAAAGCAGCTTCACATTCACTGTAAGGTTACGCTTAAGCAACATTTTTTCTCGAGTGAGTTTATAGTTTATTATATATGTATATTGGATATTTCATTTGAATAATTCGTTTTCATCATATCATTATAGCAATCAATAAAATGAATACAAATCACAAAAATCCAATCAAATCAAGGTGTTAGTTGCATAGCCTATAACCTAATGGGGACATGACAAAAATGATACGACAAAAATGGCCCTCGAAAAGGTGCAGACATTGAAAAAAAATATCTCTGTGCTGAAACCACGATTGATGTCTGAAAAAGAGATCCCATTTTCTATATATTATATAAAGGCCTGTATGTAACAGGATATATATTATATATATATTATACTGTACATATTATATAAAGCCTGTCTATATGGAGGAGGGCTTCTATTTGGCTCAGCCTACGGCTGGGAAGGGCGACATTGCGTCTTATTGCCGGTGCGGTTGTCGCCAGCTAATAATTGTGCTTGGATCAGGTGCGACCCACGCGCTGGGTGGAATGAGCGGTTGCTATGAATGATGCTGGCAGCTGGAAGAGTCATTTCCACCCCGCTACTCGGCGTGCCTTGCACACCTGCTGCAAATTAATTTACTGACAGAATGGATGAGGTGACACCATAGGGTGAGTCGGGTCGGATGCCAAACATGCCGAAAGAGTAGGGGGGGGAGATTAGCTATTTGGTAGGCTATTTGGAGAAGAAACAAGACTCTCACGGAGCGAAATGACCCAGCTTTGAGTTCGAATGATGAATTGTGTTGAAGCAAGGAGTGGTCTATGTTTGAATATTATCAGATCTATAATTAGATTATCAGATCTATACATCTGTTACTTCTTTAGAACTCCGAGATGGGCTCCCCCTCTAAACAGGCGTAGCCCACTGATGCTGGCCTCTAGAAAGTTCCATGTTATTGATATGTGTAAACAGATGTTTTTTTGTAAGACTGAACGCAAATCTTTTTAAAAACATTGTTGCAGGTAGATATTTCTCTTGAGTAAACATAAACAACAAACAGCAGTGTTTATCTTCCTTCTGGACCGTGGATCCTAAAAGACATACCCAAGCAGAGTAAAAACTACTTTATTCTTTCATTCTCATCAGATGGAAACCTTGAAAAATGTTGCACTAGTAAACATGTTGATCTTTAGAAATCTCCCTTAGAAACTTGTGATGCACAGATTAGTGAGGTGGTCCACGGTGAACATGGGATCAACATAAGTGGGAAGGGAAGAAATTACTCAAGCCTACATGCCCTGACAATAATAATGATAATACCAAGATAAAATAATACAGAAGTATATGCATAAGTCAGCCCATGTTCTGTAAATGGAACAAAATAAACCATGCTTTAAAGTTTATGGTATGCTATTCTTCGATGGTCAGAACAAGTTGGACTTTGCTAAACGTCCTGGGTATATTTTGGAAAAACTTTTTCTTTACTTTGGTAGCCATGGTAGCAGTGAGCATCTATGTATGTACTGTATATGCCTGTAAATATTTATATATGTGTGTGTGTGTGTGTGTGTGTGTGTGTGTGTGTGTGTGTGTGTGTGTGTGTGTGTGTGTGTGTGTGTGTGTGTGTGTGTGTGTGTGTGTGTGTGTGTGTGTGGCTGTGAGTGTGTGTAGTTATCGATGTAGTTACCAATACATATAGCCCTTTGCACACCCTAAACGGTGAAACAGCTCTTTCCTAATCTAATCTTGTATTTATACCGTATGAAAAATTTATGAGTACGTAGATCTGCGGTGATATCAGAGTATGTAACCATGGTAACTGGTCTGTATTCTGTTAAAGCTGTCAGTTTTACATCTCCTAGCAACAGGATTTAGGACACCCTGTAATATTCATGTGAAGGATAACTATAATAATTAAATCTCTCTTTTTAATTTAAACTAGATCTTCTCTGTACAAATACATAGTTACACACATTGGCACCCCAATTACTTTGTCTTCATCAATCTATATAAAGTATTTACAATATATTCTGCGGTGCGAATGTATAACAGGATATAGGCCTTTACATTGTTGTTTTTTCAGGTAGATGATTTACAATTACCAAACATCCTGTAAATCGTTCTATGGAAGAAGCAGATGGCATGTAATTTATCTCTTAAATCAATAATGTTCAAAATAACATCTACATTATGTTTCAGGTGGTGAGTAAATTGGTGAGTTTGGGTCAAACTCATGGTCAAAAAAGTAATAGTCAAATGTTAAGAGGTTTTGTCCAAATTGATTGATCTCAATCAGAATATATTTTCTTTCTCATTTCTCAAATAAAAATGCCATACATTTGCTGCTTATCATCTCTAAAATGCAAATATTGAGTTAGTCTTGGCTGCTCAAAAGACAAATGTATGGCATCACTTTGGGCTTTTGGAATTTGATAGACCTAATTAACTTATTAATCAACACAAACAATGGCTAGATTCATTGACACGGATGCAGGAATCATACGTAGCTGTTGGCAGGCCTCTTCCTATATCCCACCAAAGCGCGTTCCATAAATGTAAGAACCTTCCTTAAATGTGACACCATTCCCAATTTCCCCAAAGGTATTTTCCCAAAACATGCTTAGACATGACCGTGGACTGATATGTCGATGCGGCTGACGGAGGTCCGCTGAAACAAGCTATAATCATGAAACAAACACAATGTTGTATGATTGTCATCAGGATATGTTTTCGTGAAGCCAGTCAGGTTACTCAAGGGTGCAGCTATAACCCATATCCAGTCTGTACAACTCAGGGGAAGCGACGTTAGCCATGGCAGCCGCAAGATGTTCAGCACTCGTGCTCCCTGAAGACGAGTGAGTGTTCCGCCTCCTCATTTATTCAGGCGGTCCAGAGTCTCTTGTGATGGGTTCAGACCGTGTGCACGGGGCTTTCATGTACTGAGGACCAGGTTCACACAACGTTAGGGCCGGTGGGTCCCAAAAGTTCTTCCTTTCTCTTGATCGCCACTTATCTTGGATTTAAATTAACACACCTTCAAGGCTACCAGACATCCATGTGGGGAATTTGCCATACCCAGGTTTCTTTTCAAATAAAGACAGTCTGTAAAATACAGACTCACAATGTGGTTGGTTCAACCGACGACAAGCACAGTTAGACTATACCTAATTTGTCTTTTAGGAATGGTATCAAAACTACGCATCTCTGGACCTTTCCAATAAATAACATGAATAGAATCTTTTTGGTTTGTCTTTTTTCTTTTTCTATCCCTCATTTGTGTTTGTTTGTGTGTGTGTGTGTGTGTGTGTGTGTGTGTGTGTGTGTGTGTGTGTGTGTGTGTGTGTGTGTGTGTGTGTGTGTGTGTGTGTGTGTGTGTGTGTGTGTGTGTGTGTGTGCGTTTGTCCGTGTGCATAAATACAAACTTGGAGGATGTTTGCAGAATGATGTACTCATCCCTCTGTGTCTGGGTTTGTGTGTGTGTGTGTGTGTGTGTGTGTGTGTGTGTGTGTGTGTGTGTGTGTGCGCGCGCATGCTTATGTGCATGTATTTGAGGGCGTGTGTATGAGCACGTGTGTGCATGTGGTTGTGTCTGTGCCCCCCCCCCCCCCCCCCCCCCCCCATGTGTTCAGACGATGCTGCGGGAGCCGCTGGAGTTGCGGCGGCGGCTGAAGGGCAGTGTGTGATGCAGGGGCGTGGGCGAGTCGGGGGGGCAGAACTGGTGGGGGTGGTTGTAGGGCGGCGGGGGCGGGGGCAGCGGCGGCTGGGGGCCGTCCCCCGTGTCGCGGACGCGCACCGGGGTGGACATGGCGGACTGGATGAGGCGGTGGGACGCAGGCGTCTGGCTCAGGAAGGCCTCCATCCGGCCCCGCCCGCTCTGGTCCACCACGATCACCTTGACGATCTGCTGGCACTGGATCAGGGTCTCGGGGCGGAGCTCCCCGGGCTGGGCGGGGCCGAGCAGGGCCGGGGGCGCGGCCAGCGCCAGCGCGGTGGACTCAATGCTGGGCTGGCTCAGTTGGTATGTCTGCAGCCTGTTGTGAATTGACACCTAGTTTAGGAACAGTCAGAGAACGCACGGGGAGTTAGCAGCCTGAACGCAGCCTCTACGAAGCCCCCTGGGGGCTGGGACGGGCAGCATGCGTGGCGCGCACGGGAAGCACAGGCAGGGAGACAGGCGCACAGAGAGAGACAGGCAGAGAGACAGGAGCACAGGCAGAGAGACAGGGCGCGGCGTGCGTACGCACACAGACACGCACCACCGGACGCACTAGCAGAGACACAACAGCCCTTAGGGGGTGTTGCTAAGCTAACGGGGTGTTGCTAAGATAATGGGAGGTTGTGTAGCCACTGAGGGTGTTGCTAAGAAAAGTCGTTGCTAAACTTGCTTAGCTAATGGCAAGCTTACTTAGCTTTGCTAGGCTAACGAGGATTTTGCTAAGCTAACGAGGGTTGCTGCTAAGCTAACAGAGGGTTGCTGCTAAGCTAACAGAGGGGTGCTGCTAAGCTAACAGAGGGTTGCTGCTACGCCAACAGAGGGTTGCTGCTACGCCAACAGAGGGTTGCTGCTAAGCTAACAGAGGGGTGCTGCTAAGCTAACAGAGGGTTGCTGCTAAGCTAACAGAGGGTTGCTGCTACTCTAACGAGGGTGCTGCTAAGCTAACAGAGGGTTGCTGCGTTAACGAGGGGCTGCTCGTGCTTCGCAGCGCGGCGGGCGTCAGAGGAGGAGGGGGCAGACTCCGCCCTGCGATGGAGACGGGGCTGAGCGTGGAGCCCGAGGGGGACAGCGCCAGCCTCCCTGCCGAGGCTCAACCCTTTCATTCCCCTCGCATCCCGGGCTCCTCAGAGCGGGTGAAGGGGTGGGAGAGTGGGGTGGGGGG